>NC_056738.1:82570654-82675654 GCF_019279795.1 Protopterus annectens | reverse complement strand
AGGTGAGTGATGTTATCAGAGAAGGAGATGAGAGTAGAATCGTCAGCATATTCTATAAGGGGTGAGGATCTGTAGGATGAGTGGAGGTTGTTAGTAAAGATGTTGAAAAGAAGAGGCCCTAGAATAGAGCCTTGAGGGACTCTTGTCTGGATAGGTAAGAAAGGGGAGCAGGAGGTTTGCCATCTGATTGACTGTAACCTATTATTAAGGTAGCTGGTAAACCAGAGAATAGTGGTGGTAGAGAGGATGAGATCAGATAGTTTAGTTAGTAGCTTAGTGCGTGATACAGTATCAAAAGCTTTTGGGAGGTCTAGGAAAGAGCCTCATTATTTTTCAATGATTTATTTATTCTCTTGCAATTTTATTTAGCAGTGTTGTTTAACTAATGCTACAATGTTGCTTCTGTGACAGTGTTTATTTTACTATCTTAACATCTCAGCAAGATTTGTTTTAAAACAAAAGTAACATATTTTAAAGTAGATCTATATTATATGATTTAAAATTGTTTTATGTTGTTTAAGTGATGGTTTTGGATGTAACTACTTGGAAGTTTAGGCACTATAATGAACATAAACTTGAACTTGAGAAAAGGATGTTCTGTCTTTTAAAATGTAGCAAACTGCTTGATATATTTGTAAAAAGCAGCTTCTACAGTTTATTCCATACACAGAGCACTAATGTGCTTCAGCTTTGACCACAAATGCAATACCAGCTTTCCTTTCTGAAACCCGGTATTGCACTTAAGACCGATCAGAATTTGCTGATCACACTCCCCTATCACTTTATGCCCAAGGCACTTGCCCCTTTGCCCCACCCTAGCTACATTTCTGCAAACAGACATTATAGGGATCCCACCCCATGTGGTGGATCAAGGTGGCCAGTGGTATGGGCCCCACATTCTGTTGATAGTCTAATGGTAAGTATCACTGAGTGAATCTACTATTCATTCCTGGAGGCTGTCCATGTGAGCTATATATCTGCCCCTTGCTTGCATCACTGCAGCCTCATACACCTTCTCGCAGTGGAGTTGGGCCACCTCAGTCAATGTAAGCAGACTACCTGCTAGTGAGGAGCCATAAGTTTTTTCTAAGGAGGCAATTCTGGCCTTGTTATCCACATGCACTTCAGCCATAACTTCAGCAAGGATGAGACATGGTAGAAGTGTTTGTAGAGTAAATCTATCAGCCAGACCTGCAGTGAGGAGACAAAATGAGAAAATTTCATAAGTCATAAGTGAATACATCCTGACATTGGACTGGATAATTTCACATACTTGTCAGTTTTTGTGATGGCAGCTAATTATGGTTGGCCACAACCCTCTACAGCCTCCTGCAGAAGGTGACACAATTTGCATCATGTTCTGCTCCAGCCAAAAGAAAAGGGCACATTAGAAAGATTTGGTAGCTGTATGGTGAGATGATAGAATAACAGATTCAATCTCTTACTTATTTTCCATGAGCTGTATGGCAGGGAACAAGCAAGTGTATGCCCCTGTAGAAACATTAAAATATATTATCTGACTATTGCACAGGTACACATGGACAGACACCACATAGTATGCAGTTATTATGACACAGTGTTGTTTAATAACCACTGACAAGCATGACACTGCAGAAACTTTACAAAATGTAGAAGGCATTTCACATGCAATATAACCACCACCACCACCACATCCAAATAACATGCAATATAGACACACTGGCAGACCTAATTCTTAATATGAGCTTGACAGTTACTTGCCAGCAGCAAAACCTGTCTCAGACCTAAAACAGGACAACATAAGAAACATAAAACATACAAAGAATGAAATACATACTTACTTTGCTATTCAGAACATTCCTGCCAAACCTCAGTTCCCATGAAAGGAGCTCATTAGGGCTCTGTCACACAGGTCATAAAACTGTGTCTCTATTGTTCTCCATCCTGGTGTTCTCTGTGGCTGAAGACAACTGCTCAGGCAGGTCATAGCAGATATTTGCTTTGTTAAATGCACCATAAGAGGAGGCTCAGTAGACACTCTCTGAAAGGGCCATGAATGATATAAAGCATTATGCTTCTCTTGTTTATGGACCATGAAGGCACTCTCTAGCAGGCTTTATTAGAAGGCGTCATTCTGCTAAATTTCCACTGTAAATGATGTCACTTTTGTGAGAAACAAAATGGTGGACTGGGCATTGCACCTACAACGTGATTTGGCATTGTGGCTACTAGTGAAGGAGAGCAATACATATACCCATGTCGTTCATAAGTACAATGTTGCAGCAAAAGCTGTTAGAGATGAACATAGGCTTTGACTTATGCCACTGGTGTGCAGCAGCAAAATATAGCAATTCATAGACAATCACATCTCTTTACCTAATTTGTCTGTGTGCTGTGCAAATCGGTATGAACTTACATAATCTCAGAGACATGCCATAATCCTCAAGGAGCTATATCATGTACATTTGGGAAGATGTGCTGTATATTTGGGTAGCATTATTAAGAGGAATAGTAACATTATTTGAATCTATGTGCAGTCTGAGGAAGTCCACAATGAAAGTGTGTGGTTAATCTGTCTTCTCTCTGTCTTCCTTTCCTTTGGATGTGCACCCTTTCACTTGAATTGACATTTCAAATGGCTAGCAACAAGAATATGTGTATGCATGTGTCTCATGTATGCAGAAGCTACTGGCAACAAGGTTGTCCATAATATCAGGACAACCTGTCCCTGTAATTGCCTGTCACTTTTTCAGAATGTTTGTGACTTGTTTAATACATGTGTTGGTCTGTGATGGTGAGGACACCTATTATATTTCAATGCTCACATTTCTCCTACTGTACTACAGTAGAGCTGACAGTTGGGAGTAGTGATACCTGCCTTGCCCTATTCATACTTGCTGACATGGCCACCTGCTGTATACATTCCCATATCTGTCCCTACAGCTGTACATGGCATTCCTCCCAACTATCCCTTTGATTTTCCTATGTTCTGCATAGACTACCCCTTTGTGTATAGCTGTCATCCTACCAATTCCAATAGCATGCAGCTATCATGTGTTCTCAGGTATCTTAGCTTCATAGGTTCACAGGTGCTTACTAAGCTAAAAGCCACAAGAGTTTTTTATGCCTAGCCATCCATCCCAAATCGCTGACAAGTTCTGGTACCCTTGATAAATGTAAGCAGAGGCTTGGGAGGTGAAACATTTACAGGTAGGGGCCTGGGAGATGAACCATTTACAGGCTACCTGTGTCCATTAAAGACATAGGTGCCAAACCAGAGATGAAGTTCCTGTTTCCATCCAATTGTCCAAGTTACACTTGAATTGGGTTAGGGAGGAACTTTGTTTCAAATGGATAGGGAGCCTTTTCCAGAGAAGAGTGCATTTCTGGGACGCATACCTGTCTCTTTCCAGCAGGTCCTATTTATATCACAGTCAAGGTTTAAGTCTTTAGACTCTGGTGCTGTTTGTTTTGTGGATATGCAAGAGGTCCATCAAAGTGGAGTTTGACAATGCCTTGCATTCCAGGCATAGATCTCCCCTCAACAGCCTATAAGAGACAAAACACAGGGATAGGGCCTTGAGATGATCTGCACAAGACATGTTACTTATGCCCTGTATTCTTTTATTGAGGAACCCCTGTACACATTCCAATTGATGGATATGCCTAGTTAGATACATATCAAAATGGGAAATATACTCAATGGCAGGTCTGATGAATGCTGAATACAGTGGAACAATGACTTCCTTGGACCTTTGCACAACATAAAATGATTTCCTCACCACTGTAAACACGTGATGGTCAAAGGCTAGATTACTATCTATGTGTGTCCCCAGGTCCCTGACTCCTGGGTCAACTCTTAAGGTTGTGTTGTCAATATGATAGTTACTAGGGGTGGATAACTTCCCAAAGGATGCTATTATGCATTTCTTGGCATTTAGTTTTAGCCCACGGCTCTGACAGTCTGTGGCAGCCCTTCCTGAAGAAGTGGGCGATTCAATGACAGCACATAATTTGCAGTCATCTGAAAATTTAGTCAGCCAGAGACCATTGACATTGGCCTTGACCTCAGAGAAGTAAATGCCAAAAAGGAGTGGTCCCAGGACCTATTCCTGAGAGACTCTGCTTGCAATTGGCCTTTTTTTAGAGGTGTAATCTTCCTAGTTATAACTTCCTGGGTCCTGTCTGTGAGCCAGCTGGCTATCCACTGGATGACATAAGGGTTTGTATCTAACCTCTTAAGTTTGTCAACAATGCCTGAGTGGGGTATTG
Source organism: Protopterus annectens (assembly GCF_019279795.1). NCBI lineage: Eukaryota > Metazoa > Chordata > Ceratodontiformes > Protopteridae > Protopterus > Protopterus annectens. The sequence continues at coordinate 82,671,403 of NC_056738.1, read as the reverse complement.
TGTCAAATGCCTTGGCTAGGTCAAGGTAGGCAGTGTGAACCATTTTTCCTCCACCCATTGCTTTGGTGACCTTCTCAAAGAAGTCCACCAGGTTGAGTAGGCATGACCTGCCCTTGATGAAACCAAACTGAGTTGGGCCCAGTGTCTGGAGGTTTCCTATGTCATTATTGATCATTTCTATGACAATTGATTCCATGTTGTTGCATATGAGACTAGTGAGACTTATGGGTCTGTAGTTTCCAGGGTCTGTAGATAGACTACCTTTGTGCAGAGAGAGATGACCATTGCTGTTCTCCATTTATAAGGCATGAAGCCTGTTTGGAAGTTACAGTTAAATAGCAATTCCAGAAGCCGTGATAAATCATGTTTTGCACTATTTAGAATGCATCTTGGGATATTATCTGGTGCCACTGATGCAATGTTCTTGGCCTGAGAGAGAATTAAGGACCTGTTCCCTAGTGATAGCAAGGGGAGTTGTATTTGATGGTATTTTCTGAGGGTAGGTTGAGGGGGAGAGAGGAGTAAAGTTGGAGCTAAATTTGTCAGCCAGTTGGTTTGCTATACCTTCTGGCTCAGTATAGGTGGCTCCATTTCCAATGCGGTCTGCACACAATTGTGTATTGCCTTTGAGGTTGCAGACATAGCTAATTAAAGCCTTGTGGTTGTTCTTGACCTGGAAGGCCAAATTTACCTCAAATTTGACTTTGGTAAACTTTATTTGTCCTCTTATTTGTTTGTTTAGTTTGATGAGAGTGCTTTTATTCTGCTCGGTGCTGCATCTCCTAATTTTTGCCATGATTTTCTTCCTTCTGTTATACAGTGTACTTTTTCCTGGTCAGTACAGCTGCTCTATGCAGCTAGTAATGTGCTTGTATAGTATTTCTGTGAACAGTTCTGCACAGGCAGCATTGTTCTTAGGGTTTATGGGGGCTTGAAATTTTGCCAGGTTATCACTTAATAGTAGAAAGTTAGTCTTTAATATGCAAGGCTTAGCTGGGGTTCCAGGCTTTATTTTTTACTTCAAAGGAGACCATTTTGTGGTCTGGCCTTACCACAGAAGATATTACACTAAGGGGTGTACAGCACTCTCCCATATTACTGAGGACCACATCCAGTATGGTTGCATCTCTTGTTGGTTTATTAACAGTCTGATCCAGGGGGTTTGTGTTTATAAAATCCAGGAATCTCTGTGCCTTTATATTCAGTGTTGTAAATAATTCCCAATTATTAGTGGAGTAATTAAAGTAGCCCATGAATATGATATTGGGTTCGATGGTGAGTATTTCCAATACGTTTAAATACATTCTATGGGTTTCCTGAGTCATAGAGGGGGACCTATACCCCACAAGGAAGTAGTACTGGATTTTGCCTATGGTGATGTGAACGTGGAGAAGCTCAAGTGCATTGTCCTATTTGACCATCCTTGAGATATAATTATTTTTGATGTAAATTGAAACATCTCCACCTTTAGTCCCTGTCTGTGTAGTAGTTGGTCTAAATATGTGGAAGGCATTATAACCTTGAACTGTCAGTGTGCCGTCCACTGCTTTAAACCATGTCTCAGTGACCACACAGACATCAACATTCTTTAGAGTGAAGAGAGCTTCTAGGGATTGTAGTTTTTTGTTTAGACTTCTAGAATTAAGTGGTGACACCTTTAAATTTTCTTGGTTTTGATTTGCTATGTCGGAAGTACTTTCAGTTTGGTTGCCTGAAAAAGGCACTAAAGGGGCAGACAATGTTTTAGCTAATATCTGAAAGCCTAGAGGGGAGAGATACATACCATCCCTGGAAAAGCAGCGTGGTCTGTTGACCTTCTCCTTCCATGCTGACAAATATCCCACCCCCTTAGAACAACACCAGAAACTAAGCCAATTACTGAAGTCAGCCTCCTTTTGTTCATATTGTGGCATCATCCCTAAAGAAGTTAAAATGCTGCTCAATGCTAGGCTCATACCAGCCTATGAGACACATTCTGAGAGCTCCATGATGTCTCTCTTCATATAGTCTAGGGAGGTATGTCTCAGGTCATTTACACAAACATGGAGTATGACTGAGTCATACTGTACTTGTGGTGCAATGACCTGAGTGTGTACATAATGTGGTGGATCCTTCCTCCTGCAAAGCAACTGACAATATCTCGTTACTCAGCCTGGTGGGAGGGGAATCTCTCTTACTCACTCACCAATGTCCAGAATGTTGGATTGTGTGGTGGCTTGCCTTATGGGCTTAGAAGTAGAGGTTCCATGAGATGTGGCTGTCTGTGTTGATGTGGGTGTTGTTTTGAAAGAGTGCATTCAGGGCTACTGAGGATGTTTCTTATGTGTACTTTATCTAGGAGGTCTTTGGGGTTTAGGAAGGTTAAATTTAAGTGTCTCAGCATACATGGCTCTGTATCTGCTTTGAATTGTGTGTGATGGGTGCAGCGTGTGTACTACAGACAACCATATTGACATTAAGAGTGCTTTTATGTGAGAGCTTTGCTCCAGTGACATACCATATCAGTTTGTCTGAGAATTAACCGGTTGTCAGTAAACATGAGACAATCTCTACATTGCCTCAGGATGCCTATATCCACCAAGATGTTAATACAAATAGTGGAAAAGTTCATATCCATGGCAAGAGACCCTTTTTATTGATTATAGACAGTTGAAGTGAGAATATAAAGTAATGTCAGGAGTATCTGGTTTGCAGCTCTAGTGGCAGTGCTTGCCACTGCAAGATAGTTGTCTTGTGTGCATCTAGGTAGTGGTGAAATTTCAGTGGTGAAAATATCAGCTCACTGTGTCTGTGTCTATACAGGGCACTGGCAAACACTTGAGGGGAAACTAATGAGTAGACCATGATCATTTATGGATGAAGTATTTAGGCAGGTATTCTGAAGTTAGAGGCAAATCAAGCAGTGCTTACTGAAAAGAAAGAATTAAGCTTGTCAAGAATGATGAATAGAGGGGAGTCACCTGAATGGCTACTGCTTGGCTACTGTTGCTCTCACCACAGATTCATTCTACTGGGATACAATGCTCTATTGCTTCTTCTCTCACCAGAAGCAAAACATTAGCACTAATCCCAAGATGTGAAGCAGGCCACAGCCTGTTTAGTGATCCACAGTCTTGTTCCCAGATGATGCAAAGGTCTGCAGGCTTGTTGTAACCTTTTCCCGGTAGATGCCTTGAATAGCAACCAGACCAATCAAGAAAGACAGTCACAGGCACTCACTGTCCAAAAAGAAACATCCAGGAATCCATGCACTCTGATCCTTCTCTCACCAGGAGAAAAAAATATAAGCACAAATTCCAAGCTGGCACCTATGAAGCAGTTGTGAGGCATTCTGGTGATCAGCAGTCTCCAGGAAATAATATCTCTATGTTCATTCTCTCACCAGGAACAAAACAGAAGTACTAATCCTAAGATGACTACTGAGAGGCACAATGTTGTGGGCTCTTCAACAATAGTTTGTTGGCCATCCCACTGTATTCCATCCCACTGTATTCCATAGAACCAGAATACAGTCTTGGACTAGATGTAGATTTTAAAGGTAATATGGAAACATGGGTTAATATCCTAAGAACTGCAATGTGCACTAAGCAATTAGATATGAAGGGGAGGGGGGGTAACTTAAGCTTTAGCTATCTAAGTGGACAGCCACTAATTTTAAAAAAGCAATATAGATTTGAAGAAGGTGGGTACTTTGTATTCTGGTTCTATGGAATACAGTGGGATGGCCAACAAATTTAAATAGCTGAAGGGGAGTGATTTCACAAAATAATGATTTTGTGCTTAATCACAATAGCCAATGAGAGAAGAGAGGGAAAGAGATATGTGGTCAAATTAACATAAAGGGGAGGCAACTAGAAAGTCGGTTGAGTTTAAAAACACAGTAGTACCATAGTGTGTGTGTGTGTGTGTATGTGTGGGGGGGGCAGCTTAATTTCTGTGAAACTCACAAGAGACAAAGCTGTGGTCTCTTTCCTAATTTAAATATGCAATTAAAAGCAGAATACAAGTACAACACAGTGTAAAGAAAATACATTACAGTGTACAGAACAGAAGAAGGCAATAATGCAATACAAGATACAAGAAAACAAAAACAAACTTACCTTCCCCTGACAGCAAGTTGTGGCAGAGTCTGGGTGACCTTTTCCAGTATCAGTGGATGATACAAGGGTTTGCTCCTTTTGTACCAATTAACTGTGCAGTCACACAGCACATAAAGACTGTAGGCTGCATACAACAACTATTCTTTATATATTATTTTGCTACATCAGGTATCCAGCCACATTAGGATGGCAGCAGAAGTATGCTGCGATTGTATGGTGCATTATACATGGAAATCCTTAGTGTGCATAACACAGGGGTATGTTTTGGGGGTAGGTACTCATACTCACTTTGATGTGCTTTTTGCTGTGTAGTTACAGGGCAGAACTCTGATACCTACAGAAGATGGCTGATGATGGTGATGATAATGATGAGACACAGTTGCTGGAGTTACAATCCAGTGACGCAGTGGCACTGACTGTCATCTTCCTGGGTGTGTATCCACTTTCACTGCAAGTGAAATGCATGACCTGACCCATAGGACATGATGAACCTCCAGCAATCACAGTGTGGGTGATATCTTTCTTGGCTCCAGTCACCACATGTGTTTCCTGTGCAGCTGCAGCACCAGAAGTGCACAGTGTAGGAGTGCCCAGTGCCATCAAATGTCATAGATTGATATATATATATATATATATATATATATATATATATATATATATATATATATATATATATATATATATATATATATATATATATATATATATATATATATATATATATATAGTTCGATATATAGTTCAGGGATGTGAGGGCTTTTCCAACTGCAAAAAAAAGTCTCAGATCTCGGATTATGGGCCTCGAGGAAATGTTGCCTTACTGACCTGACTAGATATAACACTTCCTATAAGTTAGCCCTAGCTTCACGTATTTAGATGGGGGATTCATAAAGGTTTCCACAAAGTATATATATATATATACTTTGTATAGACTTTCTGAGTGAATAGACAGCACAAGCATCATGGTAGGGCTGTTCTTGAATTCAGAAAACTTTTGAATCCCATAAGTCTTTTTTTGACAGAAAATTCACACATTTGTGAGTCCTGTCCTACCGCAGGCTGAGCTTGTGTCAGTTTAACAACTTGTTGCACCTGTACAGTTATAGTATGCATGACTATTGGTAGCAGAGCTTTATAATTTTCTTAGTATTGTATTAACAATCTATGAATAATCTCTACGTTTCTCAACTATAGACAAATCACTATAGTCTTTATATATATATATATATATATATATATAATTTTTTCAATAGGTCAATATTCTTAAATAAACTTGACACATATGTTATGGAAGGAAATCATTCATCACAAGGCCTCCATTTGTTATTTCTTATCAAAATTTTATGCAGATAGCCTCACAACAACAAGATGACAGTGAGGGCAGAACCTCATCTTCTCCCTGTTGAGAGGCCCTCTAACATTAATTCTGGGAAATAGTGGAAAAACTTTACCTTTCCATACTGTTTGCTTCTCAGGTACATTGCTCTTCAGAGATATTATTTTGTCATTATTTCTGATAGAGTGATAGTTGAACTGATGGGGCATACACTGTCCCTTTCACTTTGTCAGATTCAGACTCCTAAACTATCTGCCCATTTTTTCAAGCAACTGTCAAACAGAGATACTGAAGCACAAAGAAATAAAACATTTATTTCATAAATGTATATACATATGTTGCCCACTCTGAGTGAGAAAAAGGTATTATTCAAAAAAGTCTCTTTCTAATCCCAAATAAATCAGGGTGCGAGATGCAGTCAGTTATTTATTTTAAGCAGATATCTCCATATATCTTATTTCATGATGATGGATATTCAAAATATTCTGTTCTCTTAAACCAAGGAACTGTCTTGCATTTCTAGATTTACTGGGCACTTACTTTCATAATGATATCAGACTAAGCAATTGTAAATTTCTGATGTTTAGTCAGCTAACATATTATTACAAGTACATGGCATTGTTTGGGGCTGTCAGCGCCTCCAGTGGTAGGCTACAAACTGGCCATGGCAATGAGATATTTGTAGTCAGCTTATGCAGGTATATCCTGACCTAAGTGAATGATTGCAATTATTATTATTACTATTATTATTATTGTTACTGCAGCTTTGAAGGTGCACAGTGCTGGAGCTAATAATTCAGAAAAGTTTCACTTGGGAGAAGCAAAGCATCTCTGAACACTTCTACAACAGCTCAGGGTAAAGCTTTCCTTTTTCTTTACAAAATTCAAGAGTCTGCGCTGTCTTTGCAAAGGTGCATGTCAAAGTCAACAAGAGCATTTCTTCAGATTATGTTGCAGATTCTGTTATAAATCAGCAGCAGCTCTCAGAACATCATTCACAGAATTACATGCGCAACTGTTACAGATGTTTTTGTGGGCATTTCAGGATCAAAGCAATCCAACACTTCCTCTTTTAATAGCAACCACAAACAAACCAGTAGATCCAAAAAATAATAGCTTTATTCCAGTACAAACTCTAGCACGTCAGCTATACAGCCTTCAAGGAATAATACAATATAAAAAAAGCAATCTCTTAAATACCATTATAAAAACAGGTAAATGAGCACCTGAATCAATTTCATAATTAAATAATCAAATTAAAAATCTCCAGTTACATTCAGCATTCAGGCCATAAGGAGACAAAGGTCCATATTTTAAAATAAAATCGGTTCTTAATATAAAAGTTTATTTAATTACATAATTGATATAGGTGCTCATTTACTTGTTTGTGTAATGGTTGACTTTCTCTTTTGATACTGGCAAATGAATGCATAGTTCAGGATTTACAGTGGTTGCTAGATGCAGAAAATAAGTACAAATTAATGTATTTCATCATCAGCTAGTGCAAGAGATAGTCACAATGGTCATTTTTCTTTTATGCTGGGTTCTCACTGGACTGTAGACTTGGTAAGTGGTAACATGGTCACTGAAATAAAATGTCACATAAACATACTAGAGCTAAGAGAGGTATTTATGGCATCATGACAGAGAGAGCACAATTTTAGGGTAAGTGGGTACAGATCTGACTGCACAGTAGTACATGTATACCTAGGAATGGGGCATCAGACCACTCCCCTGTAGTATCAGACTTTGCGCACCTACTATCTAGCAACTGAGAGGAACAACTATCTATCAGGATTGTTTGCCACTAGAAAATATAATTACAGGAGAATTCTGTTACATAACTATCAGGGGATGTGGGGTACAGTACCAGAAATGGGGAGTACATTATTTTTTTCTCTTTTACTTATGCATGTGCCTCTTGCACGGTGCTTTTACATTCAGTCATTAGCTTCTGTATACCTTCTTAAGAGATGGGATACACCAGGCACTGGCCTTGTTACCATACATTCAATCATTCGCTTCTGTATTTCTGAAGTGCACCTAAGCTAGAGACCTACCTTTGGATTTCCTTCTTTTTGCATGGGCTAATATGCTTCAGTTTTTTTTCTGTTTACTTCATGTAACTTACACAAGGCCCAGGACTTTAAGACATTCCTAAGTATCTGGAACTTCAGGGGGTTAAAGCCATGAACTGCTCCCTGTAGTTTACAGTTTGACTTCCTCAGTTTCTACCTGCCTATAATGTGCTTCTGAGCAAGTCACTTAACCAGACAGTGTTCCTGGGAAATTGGGCTTGGTTCCACAATGGTATTCTGTACTGTATGCCTAGTAGCTACCTAGGGATCTAATTCTGATAGCACTTCAGGGACAGATAAGTACAGTGCCCACCATTACCCTCACTAGCTAAAGAGAGAATGAAGTGTCCTATTTAGTACAATAATCTCTTGTAATCAAAAGATAATTCTTTCTCAGTCAGAGTCCCAGAGTGATTTAATTTACTTTTGGTCCTTAAGTCTGTTAATATATAGAAGGTTCCAGTTTATGTTTTTTTTTTTTATGTTTTTATTCATTTCCAAAAACAAGAAAGCATGAATGCAGGTTATTTATGACAATGAAGTATTTACAAATTATTTAAAAAGGTAGGCTAAAACCTCTAAACAGATATCAAACATTAAAACCAAAATAAAGTATTTGCAAGGGTGTCTATTGTTGACATATAATTGACTTTCTATACAATTGTTTCCTGATTATAATCTGCTGCAGTGATTATTCTCCAGTATTTCAGTTACTTTTTGCCATGCTATGTATAATGATGTAGTTCTTTCAGTTCTTCCTTTAATAGTGTTCATTTCCAATTGCGATACTGCTGACACCATATTCATGAATTGCTTAAAAGTTGGAGAAGCTTTAGATTTCCAGTTTGATGTAATGTTCTTCCATGCAATAGCTAGGAGAGTCCATAAGATTACATATTTTGTACTTGGCACACAGTCGGGTACAGGTACATTAAACAAAATAATAGATTTGGAAATCTGGAATTTATCATTGAATACCATTTGCAGAAAATAATTTATTTTATCCCAATATGGTTTAATCAAATGGCATTCATAGAACATATGTTGCCAGTCTGCTTTTATTGATAAATCACATCTCCAGCAGCCAATATTTTTCTTAAACATAAGTTCCATTTTATGAGGGGTTACATAAGATCTGTGTATGAATTGCCATGTAAAAAGTCTCCAATGTAATGAAAGTGATGTTTGCTTTGGAGAGAGAATTAGTTTTTTATCTCTGTCATTTGGCACATGTCCATTAACTGATCTATAATAATTCCATATTTTGTCATTATTATGCATTTTTATTTTTTTGTTTGTTTTATAAATAGATGATAAGTATCCCTTTCCAGTAATGGGTTGATTCGTTAGTAATATTATATGTTCTATAAGGTTAGGAACATTTTGTCTTATTGATGGTTGCATTGTTTCTTGTTTGCTTAATATATACTGTCTTAATTCTTGTACATGTAACCACGAACTATCTTCCATATTTAATTTTTGTTTAATCTGGTCTATTGTCAGAGGTTTTCCAGAGTTTAGCAATTGATGCCAATATATTAATCCCTTTTTTTAAGCATGTTGACTACTTCCATATTAAATGTTATTATATTACCTTGTGTGTACGCTACTGGATATAAAAGAAATGACCATGCTTTAATATCAGGATTGCTATTAATAAGATTTTGGAAAATTTTTAATGTATAAGTAATGTATTTGGAACTTATATTTTTATTCTTATGTATCATCATATATTCCTTCATCAGCCATAGAAAATTGTTTGGTATGAAATCTGTATACTTATCTACTACTACAAATCCTGATTTTAACCAGATTCTCTCATGAACTAGCTTCCATTTTGATGTATATTTTGTATTTAGCCATAATGATATTGTTTTAATAATGGATGAATGCAAATATTTTTCTATGTCTGGTAAACCTATGCCACCTATATCCCAATCATCTAGATGATACTTCATAGCTATCCTTGTTTTTTTTGGATACCATAGGAATCTTACCATTAAATCATTTAATTGTTTTAGGTGCGATTTAGCTGGTGGCAAAGAACAAGCTTGTATGACATAAAGAATTTTTGGAAATATGATCATTTTAATTATATAAAGCCTTTCTTCCATTGAAAAGAATAATTTATTCCATCTTTGTATTAGATTTTTAATATTATTTAAGGTCTCTTTATAATTTGTTTCAATTGTAGTATCTAGGTTGTTAGTTATTATAATTCCCAAGTATTTAATTATATTATCGGTAGAGATATATTTATGGTATTTTTATTTAGATCTTTTTATTAGTATTTATAAGCAATACATTTGTTTTGTTCTCATTAAATTTAAGACTTGAAAAGTTTTGAAAGTTTTGAATTGAGTCCCATAATGCTTTTAAACTGCTATTATTATTTTTAAGGCAATTAAAATATCATCAGCAAAAGTTGAATTTTAAGCTCTAGGCTGTTGTCTAGTTGTATTCCTTCAATATTTTTATCCATATGTATATTATTTGCTAAGGGTTCAATGACTAAGCGCAAACAATAACGGAGAAAGAGGGCAGCCTTGTTTTGTGCCCTTAGTTATTTTAATAGATTTAGACAGACAAGATCCCAGTTTTATATAAGCCAATGATTTTTCATATAATGATTTTATTAACAAAGTGAAGTTGTTTGAGAAGCCATATTCTTCTAAAACTAACCACAGATAATCCCAGTTCACTGAATCAAATGCGCTATTTATGTCTAAGCTAATAACATTCATTTTGTTTTTGTGACATTTATATAATCAATTAAGGAAAGAATTCTTTTAATGTTGTCATAAGTGTTCCTATCTTTTATAAAACCTGTTTGATCCTTCTCTATCAAAAGTGGTAGTAATTGTTTTATTCAAGCAGCATGTATTGCCATAAAAATTTTATAATCTATATTAAGAAGTGAAATGGGTCTGTATGATGAACATTCACTGGGATCTTTATTTTGTTTCAGAATTGGTGATATTAATGTGTACTTCCAAGAAGGAGGAATGTCTTTACCATTTTTAACTGATGTAAAGACATTCAATAACAACAGCAAAGCCTCATTTGATAGTAATTTAAACATTTCTGGGGTGATATTATCTATACCTGGAGCTTTGTTTAATTTTAGCTTATTTACTTCAGCTTTAAGTTCTGTCATTGTTATTTGTTTATCTATTAGTTGTACCTGCTCCTCTAATAACCTAACTTTAACACTGGTTTGAGAAAAGCTTTCAATTCTGAATGTGTTTCTGTTTTCTCATTTTGATTATTAAGTTTATGAAAAAATAGCCTAAAAGCTTCTAGTATTCCTTCTAAATCAGATACTTTCTTTTTGGTTTCTATATTATGTATTTCCTTGATTTGATTTGTTTTAATAATCTTTTTAGTCCTATTTGCTATTCTTCATTGGTTTTAGGGTTCATTGAATAGTAACATAGTTTAATTTTTTCTAAGTTGATCATTGTTTTGTGGTGTAGCGTCTCTGAGTATTTTTTATTAGTATCTTCTAGTTCTTTTATTAAGTTGGTGTTTCCATTTTGAATATCAAGCTTTAAATTATCTACTTTTGACTGTAATTCCATTAATTCCTTATTCCACTATTTTTGTTTATTTTTATACCATCCCACCGCTCTTCCATATAGGTATGCTTTCAATGCATCCCATATATATATTTCAGATACATCTTTTGTAAGATTGATATCTAGGAATGTTTGTGTCTCTTTAATATAAAATTCCTTAAAATCTTTGAGATTTGTTATGTAAGATGGTATTCTTGTTACTGATATCCTTCTCTTGAAACATAAGTCTATCTCAAACGTTATGGTGTTATGGTCCGAAAATGGACTTGAAATTGTCTTGACTTTATTTAATTTAGAGGTTAAATCCTTTGTTATGTACACTCTATCTATTCTAGAGTATGTATTATGTCTATGGGAAAAATGTTTAAAGAATAGTGAATCTGGGATAGCATACTCATTTATGTCAACTATATTAAAAGTTTCAACAAACTCAGATAACAACTTTGTTAAAGGTGATCTCTTACGTGTAGTTTTAGTATTTGTGTCAGTTTTTTTTTATAATGCAATTGAAATCTCCAGCTATGATTAAATTGCCTTTGGTATATTGTACAATGTCTTCTAAGTGTTGTTTGGCCACTCTAACACCTAGTCCTGGTATCCAATAAATATTCACTAATGTATATATAATTTCATTGATAGATATTGTCACTAGACAAAACATTCCTGAGTTGTCATGGAACGTATTTATGATTTTAGGCATTAAAGTAGTGTTTTTCCACAAAATTACTACTCCCCTTCACTTCTGGTTATAGGTGGAACTTACTAGTATTGTATAATTTTTATTGTTTATTTTATTTATGTCTTCCTGTGTAAGGTGTGTTTCCTGTAAAAATACTAGTTGCGCTTCCCATAGCTTTAAATATCTATAAAGACTTCCCCTTTTGCAGCTATTATTTAAAGCATTTACATTAAGAGATATACATTTTGCAATTGGATTTATATTAGCTTTGCTTTTATCCATATTCATATACTCATAACAATGTGTAGATGTGTGTACATGAAGAGAATGACTTGTTCTTTCTTCTTCCAACAGTATTACAATAGATTATAGACACCCAATAAAAGTAAATTACAAGATCATAACTGAGAACAATATAAGATAAACAACCACCAAACCCCTCCATGAGAAAAAACATCTCATCCTTGAATGATCTAATCATTCAAGCGATCTCTCTAAGTCTGCATTTCAGCATCCTCCCCGGCCCCGCCATATGGTAGTTTTATAATGAAAAGTATCTTATATATCTTTTAAGTATACATGTGTCTGTCTTTACAGATTACTTAAATACAGTCTTTATCTATTTTTAATATTTTATAAAACACTAAGGCAACACAACTATACACAGATTTAATACTTAACTATTTGGTTTTGTTTAAATTGTAAAGGAAAATCTTTTATTTTAATATATCTTTTGTGTAGCAATAACGGTTATGCATCTTAAAAATAATATGCTTGCTGTCTATCTCCCTTATAGTGTGAGTGGCATTCATAGGTATCAAATTTATTGTAATGATCTACCTATATATATATATATATATATATATATATATATATATATATATATATATATATATATACATATATATACATATACATACATACACATACACACACATATATATATATATACACACATACATACATACACACATATATGCATACATACATAAAAAAAAAAAAAAAAATGTTAAGCATTATATGTATCAGTTAACCATTCCACAAGTAGATTAAATCAGAAAGTATCCGTAACAATGAATATAACATTACATTTGTATTGCCACTGGCATATTTCATCGCTAGTGTACCACATATGTCATATGTCAAATAGCAACTCATACTCCTTATGATATTACAGGATTTATCTGCAGCATTATAACTGTAAGGTTGGAAAATATGAGAAGCAAAGTAGGCTTTAAATATGCTATAACACAATTGTTTGGTACTTATTACTGTCAACTCTTCTACATACACAGGAAAAGATAACCTTATATGACCATCAACCATTTTCCTTCATTTTTCTCTTCATCCTTCTATTCTCCATTTTTAATAAATATTTGTTTCTATTGTGGCTTCTTTGAATTTAGTGAGGGTACTCCATATCATATTATAGATAATATACAACGTTCAAACAGAGAACATGCCCAATATAGAGACATATTCTCATCTCAAGTGGTCCACACCATATATTTACAACACTGCAGTCAGAAATATACTAATGAATATGCAATAACTAGCAGCTTTGCAGCATGCGTGTGTCTCTAACAAGTACATACCTATAGGATATTAAAAAGAATAGATAGCATGCTCTTGTTTCATAATTAACAAATGCACACAGCCTGGTATTTACTTTCATAGACAGAAATTAGACCTGTTACTTATATGCATATCAGGTACCAACAGCAATATGTTAGTAAATGCCTATGCTATTCAAATCATATTTTAATGCTGATTGATATGAGATGTAGCTGACAATGGCTTTAGCGTTTGTGATGTTATATAATATATATTCAGTATTATAAGTAAAAGTATGTTGCATGTCTATTTGCAATCTAAGGTTCAAGGCTGATCAATTTAGACATACAAGACAATCTCTTTAGCCTTATTTATATAATGGGAGTTACTGTGTCTCTACACAACCATTCATTTTCAGTGAGGATGTTCAATATGAATATAACTTGCCTTTAATAAAAGCATACTTATAATTCAGCAGTTCTTTCCTATATATATATATATATATATATATATATATATATATATATATATATATATAAAACAATATCATAAGCAAGACTGAGATTTTTTCTTGCTCATTACTGCTTAATGATTGTGCTACTTGAACAATTTAATATTTACAGAGTATCTTGATAATTAAACAGCAACTCTTTTTACCCTTAAAATGCCTAATAACACATAGCTACATTCATGAACCTTAACTGACTTACTATCCTTAAGGTTGAGTACACTAGCTGCAGTGTGTTTACAAATATGTTATATAGTTCCAGTCAAGGACTTAAATATATTAATTTTTTATAAAATTAAGTTAAATTAGAGTAATTTACGTGGGTGATCTTATCAGAAAAGATTATAGTAAAGTCTGTATGCGTTAACTATTCATACAGTTTCTTCCAAGTGATATACTTCTTTTTAAGCTTTGTGTGCTGTTTATGTGTACAATTCAAAATGAATAACAAATATTACAATATAATAAAACGTCATGTATGTGTTGATACCTTCTAAATTCATTAGGTACTTCAGTGTACTTTTAATATTTGTTAAAACTGTAAAAGCACTTTGCCATCTCATAAATAGTGTGCTGGTTACTTTAAGTAGCTTAGGAGCTGACACCGCACCCATACTGTCTTGTTTTAGTGATGACATCACTCATGACTGTTTACTTTCATTTTGTGCTGTTAGAAGGTTTAACCCACTGTAATGGATTCTAACTGAAGAACCTTCATTCAGGGGTGGTAAAATAAGAGTTCCCAGCTCGTGACCATGGCGGGAAGACAAAAACAAAGTAAGTGAAGTTTTTGGGCTTTTTTTAAACTGAACACCAGCTCATTAAACTTCTATTAGTTTTCTTAACATTAAGGGCAGATATACAAGCCAAACAGTTGTTTGTTAGTCAAAAAGGCACTTTTAGCATCAAAGAATAGATAATTACTTTTCAAGGCCCTTTTTGACAGTTATTACTATCAGTTTTTATATATTATTATGTGTATTAAATACATCAGTTTAGATATTTCATGCAGCTTAGTGTAAATAATATAAAAAGGAATCATGCTCATTTAAACACACCACATTAATATGTCAGTATAAATACATCATATTCTATACTAGCAGTAAAAGGCAGGTAATTTATAAATGAACTATCTAAACATCATTTAGAGTTAGAAAAATCATGACTGTAAGTATTTACACTGTAATAGAGAAAGATATGTTACCTTGCTTTCTTTAGGGTTGTTTGCTTTAGTTATAAAATGTCCTGCTTATCTTGTATTTATATTGTTTCAAAGACTGACACATGTGTAAAACATGAATGCTTTCAAAGAACTTTTTTGCCTTACAGAGCAAATAGAAGACAATAATGTTTGTGTTTTTCATTTGTCTTTTATCGTTTCTTCTTCTTCTTGTCAGCAGTGCTCCATTCATTTTTTTCTAAGTGACGCTTAACCCCAAATTGGGAGAAATCCATTTCTTCCACATTATCCAAGGTTTTATTAGCTGAAAGATAAGAAACTGTTGCTTGCATAGTGTCAAAAGTTTTAGGACCTTCAGTAAAAAATATTTTTATTCTTGTAGGGAACAGCAAGTGGACTTTAAGTTGTCTTTTTTTCAATTCCTTTATCAGAGGGAGACATTATTTTCTTGCAGTTATAACTCCAGCAGAATAATCATTATCAAATCTGATTATGTTGTCTTTGTATTTAACTGGAGAAGTAGACCATGCTGTTTTTAAAATAAGTTCCTTGTCCTGTGATGAAAAAAACTTTACTATTATTGATCTCGGGTGATTTTTTATTTGATGGTTGATGAAGCAGCTCTTAAGGATCTGTGGGCTCTTTCAATTCCATAAGAAAGAGCTTCAGGCAATTTTAAAACTTCTGGTAACCAGGTAGTAAGGAAAGTCACCATGTTATCTCCCTCTGTTTTCTCTGGTAGCCCATAGATGCGAAGGTTATTTCGTCTGGACCTGTTCTCTAGATCCTCTATTTTATTTTGTAATGAAGCATTTTGTTGTGATAAAAAAATGTAGCTGAAGATCTTGTTCTGAGAGTCTGCCCTCAGTATCATTTAAGGATCTCTCTATGTCAGCTATTTGAAACTTCTGTTGCGTCATTATTTCTTGTAGTTGCTGTATTTGTTTTGTAGATCTCTCCTCAAAAGTGTCCAGTTTGGTATTCATTTTGTCAAATTTCACTGACAAGTCTTGTATGGCATTTAATAAAGACTGTATCTCCTTTTTCATCATCTGGTCCTGTGTGGTATGCTTAGAAAAGCTCATTTTCAGTAGATTCAGATACCTTCCTTCTTGTTTTTGACAGGAAAAATAATGTTTAAAGCCAAATTTTTTGCACTGTAGACTTCTAGTGATATTAGTAGAAGTAATTCAACAAAATAGGTTTGTCTACAATATCTAGTTTTTAAAAATTCCTGTCAGAAATATCTTTTGAGTGCAGAGCTGAGAAAAGATGCTGCCAACCAGTCTACATCCTAGCCACGCCCCCCAGTTTATGTTAATGGATTATCCAGTAGAACCATGTACACTGCAAAATGGAACTGTTTTGTTATTTTTGTTGCATGTCAAAAAATAATTTACTATTGTCAAATGATTTGCTTTCTCTATATTTGCATGCCCAAGCTATCACTCCTTGAAGACTGCATAGGGTGCCACCATAGTTAATTTGTTCGGTTACACCCTTCATTCATGTTTTTTCTGTAAGAATGTCAGTCAGTTCCTCAAATGGATATTTGCATCAACAGTCTCTAAAAATGGACCCCTTTCTCACCTATGGCATGAGTCATACATATAGTTTTGCCTTTACAGCCTCTCCATGTGGCAGAAACAATGTTTTAATTTATATTATTTTATTTTATTTTATGTTTTATTTGAAAAGCAATTTTTAGTATTTTTAGTTGTAAACCTGGAAAACAGTCTTAAATGTATTCATTTGTTAATCAGGTAAATGAACTGATCCTTCATAACCTCTTTTCATACATGATCTTGACAAGGAGAATGGTAAATGTCATATTGGTTGGCAGCTTTGAGTATCCAATCAAACAGTGTGTTTCTAAGAAGTAGAAGAAATGCAGAGTACCTAAGAAAACACATATACATTGGAATAACATGAAAACTCCACACTGACAGTGGGTAGAAGTTATAAAAGAATTTTGGATATGTATGTTTCACATATATCTGTAATTATTCAGATGAATCACTGCATTGTTTCCTCTTATAGTAGGTAGTGCTTCTTTAGCATTCCATACAGATTAAGTAGTAATCAAACCCTATAGTTAAATCTTGCTAAACATCAGTTTTGGACTTTGTTATCAATTGGTCCATAAATTTGCTAGTGCATTTCACAGACCACTATTATGGTGAGAATGGTTTATATTCTCTGGTTATCTCATGTGATATAAACTTTATATTCTCTGGTGATCCCATGTGATATAAACTTCATCATTCTCTATAATGCTTTGTGGTTCATGTTTCCAGTGTTTCTTAGCTACTTCTATATTGTAGTGTTTGCACAATCCCCAATAAATAGTCTTGCCACATTATTGTGTCTTTCAGTATGCCAACCCTCTGATATGAGTACATCACATCTAGAAACATGAAGTGTGACTGACTTCAATTTTTACAGAACCTGCATTTCTGTTTCTCCCACTTTTTCAATGGACTTTATAAACCAAGGTGTATGTAGTCCACTCTCCTGCGCCATCATTATTATCCTTTCATCTTTTTGTTTTAGGCCACCTCTCCTTAACCATTCCTTTGTCACATCTTGGACAATATGAGGTTGTTCCAGGAGATCTCTGTACTTGTCACTATATTTATAGCTTTTCTATTTTTCTTTACTTCTCTTCTGATCCTTCTGCTTATATTCTTTATTTTGTTTTTTTGTACATTCAGTTGCTGTCTGATTTTTGTCTACTTCTGGTTTGATTTCCATTCCAGCTTTATTCCAAAATGTTGCTGCTATATGAAGTAAAGACATCATCTTAGACCTCTTCTCCTCGTGTTTTAAAACTTTCACTATGTTTGGATTAGATGAGGTCAGCAGACATGTATGCAGTCCAGCAGTTGGAGATCTATATATGCAATGGTTCTATTAGGTGACTTTAATGTGTCAGATGTAGCCTGGAGAATTTAAGCTTCATACTGAAATGCTAAATGCAAAAAGACGGTCCAAAGCATCTAGTCTAATATCTAACTAAAATGTAGTTCTGAACCTGTTTCTTATCAATAAAGATAGAAATGAGTAAGTTGTGACTACATAATGAGCGAACATATAGTAATCAGTATCTTCACACAGGCTGGCTCTTCATAAGTATAGCTGGAAATACTGTGTTTCAGAAATTCATGCCATAATAAGATAAAAATGTAACTTGAAACACACGAAATCCACTGGAGTCACCACACGGAGCTGATGTAGGAACAGGAAGCTTCTTTATTGAAATAAAACCACAAGCGCTTTCACGAATGTAAAATTCGCTTCATCAGGTGTAATAAAACATAGCATGACTGCCTTATATACAAAAACTTTTGGCGCTAAAAATGACTAATTAATCCTTAATTAGATGATAGCTAGCAATCAGTTTACCTCTACTAATTTAAAGACACAGTGTTAAAAAATCACCATTCAAACATTATAAAAGTAAAATAAAATATATTAAACAATGTAGAAATGAAACGCTTATAAACCAGAAGTGCCATGATCAAACTACAACACACTTAAACAGCATATTGAAACCAATTGCCTAACATAAAGCGGTTAGTATTATGGTCGCATTAACATTAAAACAAAGCTACATATTCTACATATATATATATATATATATACAAAACATAAGACTAAAAAATGAGGAACAGTATCCCATAGTTAAACTAGCAATATTGCTGTTAACATAAGTAACCATGTTTACCCTACCGGCTCATATCCAGCGTCGCTAACCCATACATGCTCCAATCCTTGTAGAAAATATTCAGCATATAGAAAAACCCTGTGCGCTATTCATAACAACAAACGCAACATGGGTAACTGCTGCTCCATGAAAAATAGGTCACATAAAAAAGTTCATATAGAATGACAACTTGTAACAATACAAGAATAAAAAGCTGCGATCTAATCATGTTGCTTAAAAACAGAATTGACGCTGGAAGGACATCAAGGATAACTCCATGACAACATGGTCACGTGTTGTATCTCAGTGGAAACCTGAAACACAACTTAGAGATGTACCCTAATCTTACCCCATAACTGATAAATAATAATTCAGTATAAAACGATCATTGCTGACAGGATACCAATCTTGTCTATCCAATCAAATGGATTACCGATCCACACAAGATCGAATACTGAATAAAACCATCCTACTCACATCAAACACTTAAAGGGCTGTGTATAGCAGCCGCTGGTACCAAGTAAGAAAGGCAACAACTTTATGTCGTTCCTATATAAGATCTGACTTAACTAGCGTCAATAATTAACAAATCTATGACAACCATTATAAATAAGGAAGTATTATATCAAGGCAAGTAGTCCATACCTATACATCAGGGGACGGCTATCTATTACTACCATTCAACTACTCACCTGAAGCTAAAACAACAAATAATCCAATAGACTACTAAATGGCTTCTAATATGGAAGACCAATGAACATACAGTTTTTAAAAACATTAACAGCCTAATGAACATTCAAACATACACAACCTACGACTTCTGCTGAATAAAAAATAAAAAGTAAAACATGTATAAATACTAAATATAAGCAGCAGATATCAAAAGCTAAATGGAATAGGGCAGTATATCAACGCCAATGTAATGACGGAAAAACCCAGCTATCAAAACGTTACAAGGTACCAAATCAGCTGGAAAAAATATACGTACTGAATACAAAGTCCCCACTCATACAATAAAAGATTTTTTACTAGCTTATTATGCAAACCAAACAGAAATGCATGATAGAAAGCTAGAAACTACTAAAAAAGGGGGAGGGGCAAGAGGGTAGAGAGTCAAAGCACTAATAATAATGCTGTGTTACCAACCACATTATGACAGTATACATGCATGAATCTAAAGCATACCATGAGACAAGTTTATCAAAAAATGTGAAAAAAACCAAAGACATACCCAAAGGTGCTGAATACAACAGGCTTATGAACTATCTACGAGATCAAGCACAGGAGTGCAAGCAGATAACCATAGATGAAATCTATGAGGTTAAGTATAAATAAGACAATCCTAAGATAACACATGTATCAAAACAGGAGTGAGAAATCAAACTATATGCAAAGCAGAAATCTAAGTATATGTTAATGTCTCACAACTTCCTATTATTGAGGATGGGTTTAACAGATACGTATTGATTAATACCTGGGTATAAGTGGGCCTTCAAAGTGAAGATCCACTTAAGTTCCTTAAGCCAATTGATTCATGTTATCTCCTTCCCTGTTACTAATTGGCACAAGTTCCAGGACCAAAAAATGAAAACTATGTGTATTATATTCTAGAATATGCTTAGCCAAAGCGTTGGTCTCATTGCCCTTCCTGATGTCATAATAATGGTTGTAGACCCTGTCACAAAGCCGTCTCTTTGTGAGGCCTACATAAAATGCCTGGCAGGAATCACATATAGCTAGATAAATAAGATTGGTGCTGTCACAATCGCTATAAAATCTAGGTATAAAAGTAAATAAGCCATCTGGATGAAAAAAACATGTGTTCTTGGATATATGTGGGCACATGTGACAATGTCCACATGGAAAAGTCCCACATAAATCACTGAAGTGACTAATACTCGAGGAGCACTGCTCAGAACATAAAATACGTTTCAGGTTACGACATGTTTTATAACTAAACCTTGGGTATTCCCCTACGATTTTTCTAGTTAGAGGATCTGTAATCAGAACATTCCAATTCTTCATGACAATTTTATTATGTGCAACTACGTCACTAGTATAACTAGTGACGTAAGTAAGTCTATCAGTGTACCTGTTATAACTAGACTCATGGGGTAGAGGGGTGTTCCTCACAAAGGAAGAGCCATCAGTCATGTTGAACATTTTCTTCATGACTTCTTGCTTACAATCAGCTAATAACTTGGGGCGATACCCTCTTTCCTTGAATAAACCTTCAAGTGAATTTAACTCTGAAAGCATATCATTCTTGTTACTACAAATTCTACAAACTCTATACATTTGACTTAAAACTATCCCTCTGAATGTAAACCTGGGGTGCATACTTTCAAATCGTAGCAGAGTATTCCTCCAGGTAGGTTTCCTATACATAGAGGTAGTTACCTTATGAGCACTCACTCCCAGCTTCAAATCTAAAAAATTAGCTGTGATCGGAGAAATTTCAGCTGTAAACCTTAAAAAGGTGGACGTCTCCTCAAGTTCTGTGATAAAGTTCAAACATTCTACTTCTGTCCCCTCCCACAGGAAAAGGACGTCATCAACAAACCTCCTATAAAGTCTGATCTTATTATACCTTGGATGCTTAAACAAGCAGTTCAATTCCCAGTGATGGACCACAAGATTAGCATAGCTATTAGCACAGGGAGTGCCCATGGCAACTCCCCATTTCTGAAGGTATAGCTGGTCATAAAATAGAAATATATTATTTTCTAATATCATTTCAAGTAGACAGTTAAGTAAAATCTGCCTACTATTGCTATAGCTTGAGTTGCTAACTAAGATTTCTCTAATAGCCTGCAGTCCCAAATCATTGGGAATGCTGGTAAACAGGTTTTTGACGTCCATAGTCACTAAAAGTAAACTACCACCTTCCCCTTCCAACTCAAAATTCTGGAGAAACTCAATGAGCTGATAAGAATCTTTCAAGATGACAGGAATATCATCCACCAAAGGTCGTAATAAACCTTCCACAAATGTGGAGATGGTGGAAGTTATCCACCGTTCGCCTGAAACAATAGGTCTCATAGGTATTGGTTTAACCCCTTTATGAATTTTGGGTAAGCCCTTTATAACAGGCAGAGTGGGAAACTCTATTAGGAAATATTCATAGAGTTCACAGCTGATCTGACCACACATCAAAAGGTCATAAAGACTGTCATGTAATTGTTTCACTATTCTTCTAACTTTTTCTCTAGAGATAGCCTCATACACTTTGTCATCTGATAACATATGATTCATGGTGGTAACGTACTCAAGAGAATCTATAACAACTACTGCTCCCCCTTTGTCAGCTGGTTTAACTTTGACATTAACATTATTTTTCAAAGACTGAATGGAGAGTTGCTCAGCTTTACTAACATTATAAAAGCAGCATCTTTTTTTGTTTTGCCTAAACCATTCATAAAAATCATGCTCACACATTTTCAAAAAACTCTCCACATTGTGTGGCATCATAGGAGTAAAACTGCTTTTTGCTCTTAAAAATCTTTTAACAGTATTAATGTCCAAGGCATTACTGTCTTTGAATAAAATCTTAAGTGAAAGATTGCGGCAAAAAAGCCTTAAATCTACAAGAATGTCACTTAAATAGCTGACTTGCGATGGAACAAAGTTCAACCCTTTCTCCAAAAGGGAAAGTTCAGACTCAGACAAAGTATAACTAGAAATGTTACAAACAAGGGAATTCAATCTTTTCTCCTCTGCATGTAAAGACCTCAGTCTCAGTTCCTTTGTTTTCTGGTACTGGGATGATTCTCTGCGGACCCCTTTCTTTTCCTTGGTCCTCTGCTGCTGGACCGGCCTCGCCATCCTACCTGTTGTTTGACCGGAAAAGGTAGAAATGCTAAATGCAAAAAGACGGTCCAAAGCATCTAAGTCTAATATCTAACTAAAATGTAGTTCTGAACCTGTTTCTTATCAATAAAGATAGAAATGAGTAAGTTGTGACTACATAATGAGCGAACATATAGTAATCAGTATCTTCAAACAGGCTGGCTCTTCATAAGTATAGCTGGAAATACTGTATTTCAGAAATTCATGCCATAATAAGATAAAAATGTAACTTGTGCATTATGTCTGAACCACAAAAGCATAGAGGTATGAACTCCTCTGGAAAGTGTATTATAGGAATAAACATTTGTATTGCACATGCAAGTAAAAGGAAAAAAGAGGTTAAAAATGTAGAAAGAAATGTGAGGAAAACACTGACATTCAGGGAATATTCGAAAACATTAAGATCAAACAGAATAACATGAAGAAGCAAATAAAGGAGGCAGAAGATGCAGAAAAACGGCATGAATAACAGCACAAAATATGAAAAAATAATCAACATTTTTCAAGTTCATGTTCAAAAGGAGGTAGGCTTAGAATAAGATAATAAAACTAAGAGGAAGGAAGGGAAATTAGTAGGAGGAAGGCTGGAATAAATCAATACTTTCACTGGACTTTAGCACTGTATTCACAAAAGCAGAGGGTATGTCATCACAGTTCCTCAATGTAAACATGTATGAAAAAACATGGAAACATCCTTTTTGAGGTGATTGAGTCTTAATGGAGTTCTGTGTCATACGTTTTAAGTGCTAGCAAACACTAGTAACCAGTCAGAATTAGAAAGGTAATACTACTATAATGTGAAAGACATACTTTGTCCACCACAAAACATGATAAGACCAGTTCCAGATTAAAAATGGCAATGGCCTGTCAGGAGATCCTATTTTATGAAAATACTGTCAAACAATGTGATTCTTCATTTCAGTGACCTGTCTTCTTTAAGAAGAATGGGCAGAAAATCATTTAGAGGAATTTACAAAACTTAAAGCAGACAAAGGTATGAATGTGAATGAGATCTATGCCAAATATTAAAAGGAGTTAAGGGAGGTAACAGCCTTACATCTGACTATTTCACCCAATCATTCATTTTTTTACAGGATATTCCATTTTGCTGGATAAGGACAAGTATAATATTGGACTTTACAAATGGGAAAGCAATAAATATAACAATAATTACAGAACAGATGTATTTATTTCAGTAGAGGAGAATATCATAGAGTCCTTTCAGAAAGATGAGACCATTAAAGAGCTGGAATTAACTTATGTACAGGACATCATGCATCATGGATTTACAACAGGGAGAAAGAGCCAGAAATGATCCAGTAGACTGATTGGTTGAGCGAGATTGCAAATTAGGGCTGGAATATGACGTTAATAATGGCTGTGGCAAATTCATTTTTTTTAAGGTTACATATCTGATCAAGTTGCACCAACTGAAATTCTGGCTTTTATCTAACTACCAACTCAATATAAAACATTTGAGAGAAGCCTAGCTCCATTTAACAATTAATGTATGCCCATTTTTGGATAAAACGAGTTTAGGGTGGAATTCAAATCCTAGTTTAACATGTGGAGTAAACCCCTTAGATACCGATGTGGGGGACTTTACCACTTTTACCCCTGTACCATATTATTTAGCTGTTGTACCTCAGGACAATATGTGTTTTGTTGGCAATGACATTATTCAAATTGAGTGCATTTTCACACTCATTGGTGGTCAAAAAAACATGTATGTTATATTCAGACTCAACTAGAGGGAGATGACAGCCAGGCAGACCAGGAACAGCAGTTGTTATCCATGCTGTAAAGAAGATTGCTGAAAGAGTATGTTTCTAACACACTGTATTTCCAGCCTATGGAATAAGTTACTACTACAGGTCAAGCAAAGAACTATTCTGTCTGCCTTAAGACTAATCTTGATGATTGGTGGGGCAGACATAAATTCGCACGAGGCTTATCATGTGTAACCTCTATTGATTTAGGTGGTGGGCACTATTAAGTACTTATAAAGGGTGGCAAGAACCTTTATGTGAGGCTACTTCAAAGTGTATATGGTTAGACATCTTATGTTCTCTGTGATCGTTTACCTAGTATTGTTCCCATGTTCCTTTGAGTACATGTCTAAGGTCATGCATGAACTCACCCACTGGGATGAATAAACAGATGCCATTCTTAATCTGTTGAGGCAATCTGGAAAAGTAATTGTTCCAATGTAATTCCTGTCAGCAGATAATTTAAAAACAAACTTATTGAGATAGGTATGCAAACTTTTCATTTAATATATTATGAGAATGCATGGCACTTCTAAATAAAAACTCAAAGTGACTACAAAGTAGTAGAAAGTGTGTACAATAATCTATTACATAGGAAAATGTGGCACAATTTATTTTGTCAACAGTTTTCAGGCAGTATGCAGATTTAATATTTCAAATTATTTTCATCTCATCAGCTAAAACATTTGCCAGTGTTGCATGGGTGCAAAAAGTTGTCTTACACTCATAGTTATGACAGTATAGACAAACTGCATAAGTCTTCAACACGTGCTATACCCATAAAGATGGTTTTACCTTGATATGTTTCATTCCCTGTAACCTCCTTTCTGATAATTCTGTGGTTGAAGAAGAAGCTCATAATGACTTTGACCACTTCATGGTATCTACCCTTTTCTATAGTGGTAGCAGATTAATCTATTTCTGCATGCTGCACGACCAAGATGTGAACTATTTAGGCAGAGATACATAACTCACAGAAGGCAGCTTATTAGTTACTATGACCTGGCATTCATTCACCAGCTTCAGTATTCTGGAAATCATGAAATTTTTTTAAAACTTTGTAAATGTAACTTTAATGCATTTTTCCCAAGCAGGACTGATGACACTAAAAAAATTAAAAGTAATAAAAACATTTTAAGCTATACTGTTTTGCCATTGTGGTTTGTGAGCATGTTTCTGTAGTCTGTTTTAGACATAAAACTTGTAAAACATTGCATCATTGTTTAGTACCTTTTTAACAGCAAACTTAAAATTATTATCCTTATCACAAGCATGACTGACAATTCCAAAACTTCCTTGCCCCAGGAAGGATAATGTTGACCATTCATGACCTTCTCTGTAGTGACCATGTTTAGGCACCAGTTCCTAAAATGATACAAAAGAGCATGTTTTAGCAAGTTAGTTATATAATAGTCTTGACTGTAGTGAGAACTTTTTAAATATTAATACATATGTATCAAATATACATTTTGAAATCAATACATCATAGCAGAAATTAAGGTACTCACATGTTGTAGGAGTACTCCCCTCTCTGAGATGTTCATTGTTTTTTCAGTTTTTAGGCTTTCACAAAATTTGCCAAACTCAAGAAGCTCTTTTGGTGTCCCATGAACTATTCTTTCGGTAGTGTCTAAAAGATCAGGCATTCTTTCACAGGAGTCTTGCATATTATCATTAATATATGCATTTATTGTTGAATGTGTGAGAAATACACTTTCTTCAGGTAATCTAGAACAAAACTCCTGCAAAAAGGTAAATTTTTTTTGTTATACAGTTATAGATAATTATATATTATTGTGCAATATTAAATTTTATATCTAATCCAAAAAAGTGTTTTTTTTCTCTGGGATATTTATTTCTTTATAAATTAAAAAACTATTCAAAGATAGTTATTAGGCATGCTGTCCAGGAGACCACTGAAGAGCCTAGCTGAAATTCCCAATTGCCACAAAGCTCTGTCTTGTTCAATGACACACTTTAGGCAAATGATGGCTGAAGGAATCAAACCATGTACAGCCGGAAGTAGTTCATTGCCTTTATCCCCTGTGCTTACTGTCATACCTAAAAAGACAGACAAGATGTAGATTTGATTTACAATAATACAGGTACTACACTTGAAAGAACAAAAAAATTATCCTTAATTACCAATGATGGCACAATGAACAACTGTGGGGGGATTGAACCCACAGCCACCATCAGATACAAACTGAAAACCAATATGCTAATTTTTAAGCTACTTGTACAGTGCTTGCTGCATTTATTAAGTTGTATGGTTAACTGTTCCTCCTTGCTGACTGAAACTGAATCACAGAAGAGCAATGCTGTTATCATTATAGTTACATCAGTTAAGTTCAGATAAACAGAATTAGGAGGACAGCAGAGACATCAAGTTATTTGGAAGGCTTATGAGAATAGCAGTATATAAACTTTAGAAGCTTAGGAACACTGTAGATATTTGATGATTATTGCCAACAAATGAAAGTGTGCGCATTAAGGTTATCATAGAAATGTTGAACTGTAATGTCAAGGATCGCAGGGAAATAAATAAATGTTTATTTACCAAAGATTATGATGAATAGGGCTAATTTGTATCGTGTATACTTTAAGGAAATACGTTTCTAATAAGGTGAATGAGGGTTCATTACTGGGATCACTTCTATTTAATGTGTTCATCTGTGAAATTGTGGAATGGCAAGATATTTCAATACATGGATGATACAAAGATCTGTAAAGAGATGATGGATATGACGGAGAATAAGAGAAAGCAGACTTATCAGGAGCAAATTCAATGCAACAGCAGGTATGGTAGGGTGGGAGTTACCACAGTAGTAAGAGCAATGCCTTTGAAGATAGTGACTATGGATGACATATGTGATCTCTGTAAGAAAGGAGTGAGGAGAGCTGGTGAGATTATGGAATGCAAAAGGAAAACAATAGCAATGGCATGATGATGATGATGATCTGATCTTCTTACTTTCATTTGCTCTTCAGCCTATGGGGTTCAGATCCAAGGATCTGATCCAACTCGGCCACATACTAAAGCTTCAGGATTCGAGATCTGAGCTCCTCCCCTACCCATAATGCTCCTCTTCTCCAAATGCTTCAGATCTCATTTGCTGTAATTTATTTAACTAGCATTGGGAATCTGTATGTCTGAGCTCCTCAGAGTTTTTCCATGAGTTTTTCAGCAATTTTCTTATTGTATTGCCTTTACTTCTTCCAGTCTTTAATTTTTTGTATATAGTTCATCTGTCTTTGTGATTTGTCATTTTGCTTTGTCATGATGGTCCCCTTCATTCCCTATCCCTTTCAAGCTGTATTCTTCTCTTGACTAAAAAAAAAAATAAATAAATATATATATATATATATACATATATATACATGGATCTAGGACTGTTGAATGAAAATTCAACCGTCTGAATCTACTATCACTGAATACACTTTAATGAAAGCGCTTTCACCGAAAAAGCGCTTTTGTTAAAGTTTGTTAAAAAATAAATAAACATTACATTTACGTTTTTGCAGGGGGGCAAGCCCCCCTGCACCCCCACACCCCCCTACTTTTATATTCTCACTCCGAGGTCACACTACAGTGGGGAAAAGGGAATTTTCCCTTATCCCCGCTGTAGTGCGATCTCCGCAACAGGCATACTTACGTGAAAGTGCTTATTTGATGAAAAGCACTTTTGCATAAGTATGCCCGGCCATTTCACACTCAGTGAAACGGCCACTCGAGCACCAATGGGTAGCAACAAACCAAGAAAAACAGTCAACACCCAATGGACCAAGGGTAGTAGACTTCCACTCGTTTAATAAATAAACACACTATTCACTAAATCAGTGTTAAAACAATGTTAAAACAAAAAAGAGTACACAAGTACGTTAAGCGCTTTTTGTTCGGGTTTTACCTGAACTTCTTCAGACAACCTACGTAAAAATCACATCAGTTTAAATACTTCCTCCTTTAGGTGAACCAATCAAGCTGGCAGCCCAGTTTCCCTAGTAAGTACGAACTTGGTTTAAAGCAAAACTACAACCAGTTCGTTGAAAGTAAATATTAAGTATTCCCTTCAGAAAAGGTGGCTAGTACCTAAATACTCACTTTGTCAAACCACTTTAAACTGGCCTGTTGTATACTTCAAACCTTATACACTTAAGCTATTAACTGAATTAACTGACACCTCAAATAGTGTCCTTATGTTTTAAGCTGTTGTATACTACATATCAGACCAGTCAAACTCCTTCTCCCAATATTCTCCTATATTTTCCTATACAACAACCCCGGGCCCCCTAAAAAACTGCAGTTGGAGATTAATTACCTTAACAGATGTACTAAGGAACAGATTGTCCCCAAAGGTTTGAGACACTGTATTTACCCAACGGGCCTGATTGAGGGCTCACAGTTCCATAAGGAGCTAGTTGACCTTTTTAACAGACAGGGTTTGGAGCTTTTGGGGCTAATGATTAAGCACTACCAAATTCTGATTGACCAATTAACTGAGGAAACACGGACACTTGAGAATAGTATTAAAATGGACAGGTTGTTTAACCAGTACCAGTACGACTATAATAGAACTTTTATCACCATTGCCCAACAGTTGGAGAAACTGAAGGCTGGAAAAGTTAATAAACTACAGAGGGACCTAAAAGCATACAAGGATGGGTATGCCTATCGTAAACCACCCATTTCACAACAACCTTTTAATGGGGGGAAGTGGGTGTCATCTGTTTACAACCAAGTCTCCCGCAAAGGTGAGGGACTGGATGAGAGGCCTATTGAGAGAGACGTCCCTTCTATGGACTCTGATGGGCCTAACAGTTCTAACTTTATTAACCAGGCTATGGCCTTTGGTGACACTGTAGGGGCTAATGTGAGCACGACCTATTCAAAGACACGACAAGGACATGACCACAACTTTAACCAGGGGAACCAATGGGACCAAACTGGGTACCAGCAACAACAACAACAAAAAACTACAGAGGGAGGGGGAATGGAGGGAGCAATTAGACTGTGAACTCTTATTATCAACCAACAAGGAGGTACAATACCTGCAGCAATATAAACTAGGCCCTGCACCTTATAAACTGGTTCTGAACAAAGAGGGTGACTTCAAGATTTTTAATTACACTGACTTTTGCATCGAGCCTGAACTGGTTGAATTATTGGCGAAAGGTTTCACTTTTGTCCCTACGGGGAGATATGACCTTTCAGAATTGCTTATTGACTTTAAGCTTTTTATTCGTAAACTTAACTTGACCATTTTAATGGGTGACTCCTCCTTTAGTAACAACGAATTGAGGGTGGCTAGTACTCATAACCCGCCAGTACACCCCACTATAGGGTTGTTTGAGTTTTTATGTGACATGAGCTTAGGTTAGTAATTCAAAATTACAACCAACAAAGGAAGGAGGGTAACATTACACAACATGAGAGGCAACTTCTGACAGCTTTTTGTAACCTTCCGATTAGATCCATGAAGCCAGATAAAGGAGGAGGCTTAGTGGTGATGCATAGGGATGACTACACTAAAAGGATGTTATCACTATTGGAGAAGGATAACTATGAGGAAGTGAGTATTAACCAAATGAATAGTGCACACAATAGGATTAAGGTGTTCTTGGGTGACCTATTTATAGATGGGCTAACAGATAGTCAGATGAACTACTACCTTACATGTTGGCCCCAAGAACTCCCCAATTGTTTGGAATACCTAAGATCCATAAGAACCTGTTGGATCCCCCATTTAGAGCACTGGTGAATGGAAGACAGTCCGTCACTTATCCTTGTGCAAAGGTAGTGGACACAATCTTGAAGAAGTATATAGAGGGTGAAAAACAAATTTGTAAGGACTCGTGGTCTTTTTTGGAAGAAATTAATTTGATACCATTCCACAAGAAAAGTAACTTCCTCACGGTGGATGTCTGCGATTTGTACTCAAGTATACCCCACCAAACGGGAATAGAATGAGTTGTGGAATTTATGAGGGTAAAGGGGGCTCCTGAGGATGAAGTCCTTTTAATTGAACAACTGTTGGACATCATCCTACAAAACAACTATCTGCAATTTAACAACAAACTTTATTTACAAAAGATCGGAGTGGCTATGGGGTCCCCGGTGGGGGCAAGTTTTGCTAACTTGGTGATGGCCTACTGGGAGACCACCCTTGTTTTGCCTAGTGCTTTGTTTGGGGTGGTGAGGGTTTACAAGAGATTTTTGGATGACATTTTTATAATGCTAGAAGGTGGAAAACTTGTAGTGGATGAACTAGTGACCTTTTTAAATCAATCAACTACTTTCCTTAAGTTTACTCAGAACTTTCAGGAACATAGGATCAACTTTTTGGACATAGATTTATATAAGGACGCTTTAAATAGGAGGTACACTGCTAAGATCTACAGGAAAAATACATTTTCAAACTCATTTTTACATTTCACTAGTGAACATCCATTGCATCAGAAAAAAATCCGTAGTTAAGGGTCAGCTTGTGTGAGCTGCAAGGATGATCACTACTGAGGACGAGTTTGAAATAGAGTGTAAACTCCTGTACAATATGTTCTTACACAGGGGTTATCCAGATAACTTTTTAGGTTACATTTTCAAGGAAGTAACAAAGAAACGGTCAATGGGCTTTTATAAACCAATCTTAAACCAGTCTATACTGAGAAATGGGGACCTTGGACCTAAGGAACCAAGGCTTATCGACCAGGAACCATTGGGACAGATGAGGCATGACCTAGAGAGGGGGACTACGGAGGAGAATGGAACCAAGGACAATAATAATTATCTATTGGCCTTTACTTTCACTTACACCCCGGTAGCTTACAATATACAGAAAGTGATTAGAAAATGCTGGTTTTACTTGTCTTTGAACAAAGATATTTTTACTAAAATAGGCGAGAACCCTATTATTAGCTTTAGATGGGGTGCTAACTTGAAATACATTCTTGAAACGCGTAGTAGACGTAAGGAAAACACAGTGGGGGGCACCTGAAAATGCGGGTCCTGTAAACAATGTGCCTATATCGACTGTGAGAATAAATTTAGGATAAGAAATGAAACTTTTTATATTAAAGAGACTTATAATTGTAACACCAAGAGTGTGGTCTATTTAGCCGAATGTCAGCGATGTAAAGCATTTTATGTCGGAAAGACCAATCGCAAACTGAAAGACCGTATTTACGAGCACATTTATGCTATTAATAGGAAGAACTTTAGTAATGCACTAGCCCGTCACTATGACCTACAAGTAGGTCACTCATTTAAGTTTAAGATTATATCACAGGTAGATCCGACAATGAGGGTAGGGTGACGGGCTCCGGATAGTTTGCTTAAGTTGACACTAGAAAGGAGCGAACTCAATTGGCAACTTAGACTGGATGCATGTAGAGAACCTGGACTAAATGAAGCTTGTTCGATTGCTTGCATATTAAAGTTAAGGAACTTGTATAGATAATTTAAAATATGAAACTAGAAGAATTAAGCAACTTTGCACAACCATAGTACTAGTTTACTTTCGAGGGGTGTATTGGGGGGCCCGGGGTTGTTGTATAGGAAAATATAGGAGAATATTGGGAGAAGGAGTTTGACTGGTCTGATATGTAGTATACAACAGCTTAAAACATAAGGACACTATTTGAGGTGTCAGTTAATTCAGTTAATAGCTTAAGCGTACAAGGTTTGAAGTATACAACAGGCCAGTTTAAAGTGGTTTGACAAAGTGAGTATTTAGGTACTAGCCACCTTTTCTGAAGGGAATACTTAATATTTACTTTCAACGAACTAGTTGTAGTTTTGCTTTAAACAAACTGGGCTGTCAGCTTGATTGGTTCACCTAAAGTAGGAAGTATTTAAACTGATGTGATTTTTACGTAGGTTGTCTGAAGAAGTTCGGGTAAAACCCGAATGAAAAGCGCTTAACGTACTTGTGTACTTTTTTTTGTTTTAACATTGTTTTAACACTGATTTAGTGAATAGTGTGTTTATTTATTAAACGAGTGGAAGTCTACTACCCTTGGTCCGTTGGGTGTTGACTGTTTTTTTAAACGGCCACTCGAGCATTAGTCCTGGACCCACATATATATATATATATATATATATATATATATATATATATATATATATATATATGGGTCTACTTTGTTTCGTTGAATCTCATTTCACTGAATTTCATTTCACCCCACCACTTTACTGAAAACTCATTTTACTGAATCATATTTCACTGAACTGAAGTTAGTATATATGACACTGTGTAGACTACTGTAAGGCAAGTTAAAGGGGTAGTGCGATCCTGGAGTTAGTATATATAGTTGGGGGTCACAGCAGGTATGGGGGTGTAGCCACCTACTTAGTTTGAGTACATATTGTCTTCTGGAGAGAGTTAGTCATTTGTGTTGTAACTAAGCATGTCTACTATTTAAAATGCATTATTTCAAAGTTTTTGGTAAAATACAATATAAAACAAACAAGATGGGGGCTACACCCCCCACACCCCCCCAATGTGGGAAGCTGTGCCCCCCACACCCCCTAACTATATATACTAACTTCAGAATCACACTACAGTGGGGAAAAGGCCATACCCCTTTTACTTGCCTTACAGTACTCTACACAGTGCCATATACACTAAGTTCAGTTCAGTGAAATGAGATTCAGTGAAATGAGTTTTCAGTAATTTGTGTTTTCAGCAAAGTGGTTGGGGTGAAATGAAATTCAGTGAAATGAGATAAATGAAATTCAACAAAACAAAGCAGACCCATATATATATATATATATATATATATATATATATATATATATATATATATATATATGTATGTATATCTAGGATTTAGTTACGTCTAGTTCCTGGAGGAATCGGTGTTTCTAGAAGCTTTTGAGTCAGGCCCATCTACATCTTGGGTGCGCCCCCTGTGGATCCCCTTATCAACCTTGTGTCAAGCAGGGCATGGAAAGAGCCAGGCAAAGTGCAACCTATTCCAAAATGGCTCAACAAGATTCTTAGTGCCTCTCCCTCCCGACCCCACTAGACCAAGGGTGTACCCGTAGATGCCATTGTGGTACCAGGAGCCACCAAAAAGGAGCTGGCCCAGCAGAGCTCCACTGCACATCCCTCTAACAGAGAGTCAAGGGCCTTGGACAGATTTGATAAGCAGGTATACACTTAAGTGACCTTTGCATTGTGAGCACTGAATTATTTGGCACATGCAAGCAGACTACAGAGGGACTTAGTCAAGGAACTCTCTAGTTCTGAGGAACAGAAGACCTTTTCCTCCAGGATGGCAGCCCTTCAGTCTATTTCAATCACATCCATGAGGTTAATTTCTCATGCTGCAGAAGGTGCCTCCTGGGGTTGGCCGGATCAGGCATTGCTACCAGATGCCATGCCTGGATGCAGCTGTGAGATTTTTCAGAATCCTACAAGGTGTCCTTCACTAACTCCCCTTTCAACTGATCGACTCTCTTTCCTCCAACAGTCAGAGACACTCTCTCCCAAAGTGAAAAGGATGGAAAGACCTTGTCTGCCTTCAGAATCCACTTTGCTACCCCACAATGGACCTCTTCCAGGAACCAGCGTGGAGGTAAGAAGTTGTGGTTTTGAAAATCTCAAAGTCCTTTTCAGGAGTCCTTTCTCCCAGAGGCAGAGGGAGAAATGGTTATAATGGCAGTCACTGCCCTCTTAGCAGAGGTGGTCTGATGAGCCAGGGGTCTTGAGAAACCTTCTCAGACAGAGTCAATCAGTGATCCTGAGGGACTGCCCAACTGCTATTCTCTGGAGGCAGTCGGGGGACATTTGTCTTTATACCTAATAGCCTGGGAAGCCATCACAAAATATTGTTGGGTGTTAAAAATGCATCTAGAGCCTATTCTATGTCCTTTTTCCAAAACCTTCTCCAAGCAGAACCCTGAATGATGTTCAACCCAATCAGAGGAGGCTGCAGCCTTAGAAAGTTCAAACCTGCTCTCAAAAAGATTCATCCAAAGTATCCCCCAGACCAACTCGGATCAGGCATCTACTACAGTTTCTTTTTAGTGCCAAAAAGATGGGGGACCTCAGGCCCATTCTGGACCTTATGACCCTCAACAAATTGGTTGCCAAGTTAAAGTTCTGAATGGTCAGGTTTCAGTCCATTCTGCCTTTCCTGCAGAAGGATGACTGGATGTGCTCTGTAGACCTTCAGGACGCATACTATCACATCGAGATGAACAGACACTCCAGAAGGTTTCTCAGCTTCCAGCTGGGAGTCAGTCACTACCAGTTCAGAGTACTCCCCTTTGGTCTCACCACGGCTCTCAGGGTGCTCACCAAATGCATGGCAGTAGCAGCAGCTCAACTGACACTGCAAGGATTCCAGGTGTTTCCATATCTCAATGACTGGCTCCTAACTGCTCCCACCAGGCATTGACTCCTAGAAGCCAGAGAGTTCCTGTTCCACCTAGCCTTGAACTTGGGCATCTCCATAAATCTAAAAAGGTCTCAGCTTCAACTGGTCCAAATCATAGACTTCATCGGGCCTGGACACCATTCATTCTTTAGCTCTTCTTCCTCCAGACAGAATTTCTACATTGAGGTCTCATTTTAAAAAAATCATGGGTATTCCTTCTCCCCCAGCAAGTCTTGTTCTAAGGGCCTTGGGGTCCATGGCAGCCACAGTTACCCTGGTTTAATTAGTGCGTCTTCATATGAGGGTACTTCAATGGACCTTGGTGGTGCTATGGTCTCTTCTTTGGTATCCATTGAATCATTCAATCAGAATCTTTCAAGCATGCAAACAATCTCTCTTTTGGTGGCGCCAGTCAGAGGCGCCAGTCAGAGGACCTCCTTCAAGGCTGACCATTCACCCTTCCCCCTCCCAAGGCCACTGTGACCATAGATGTGTCCCAGTTTGGGTGGGGGGCATTATCTGGGACAAAAAGTCCAAGGCATATGGTCCCGCTTAGAGATCAATTTGCATATAAACATTCTGGAGATGAGATTGGTGCTTCTTGTGTTTCAAGCCCTTCATTCCTCTCTTCCTATGGGAATGATTGCAATTCAGACAGAGTGCCAAGTGATCATCATTTCTCCCTTTTGGCCTCAAAAGTTTGGTTTCTCTTCCTTCAGTCTCACCTGGTCTGTCCACCATGGACTCTGGATCCATCTTTTGTCCCATCCTTTGGGACATTTCCATCCGGATCTTTTGAACCTGAAACTGACTGCTTGATAACTCCAGCTCTAGTGATGTCTAGAACTCCTGCGATTTCTTCCCCAGTTAGAAAAATTTTGATTGCAATACATAAACCATCCATGAGAAAATTATATAATAGCAAATGGAAGAGGTTGTCCCTTTGGGCTTGGGTCTATATTAGATCACCGAACGCTTAAAAAAGCAAACGGTGATTAAAGGACCCTATGTAAGCGAAAGCTTACAATGTCGAAGTGTCAGAACAGCAATTTTTTTCCAAGGGGAAAAAAAAAATCGCTGTTCCAATAAAAAATAAATAAATAAAAAAAAATTCAAACATTACATTAAGTGGGGGGCTGCACCCCCCCACACACCCCTACTTAAATATACATACTCCGAGACTACACTACAGTGCCAAAAATGGCAAAGTAACAAAGCAGCCAAGCGAATTCTTTCCCATGGAAAGAATTCGCTTAACAGCCGCTTCGATATTTTGCCTTTTCAGCCTTTTATGTTTGACCAAGACGCATTCAAAAGAATGCATCTTCGGTCTTGTAATATAGACCCTTTGGGCTCATCAGAACAATCTGGACCCTTTCACAGCTCAGATTCCTGCTGTTTTAGATTTTCTAGCTTCTATTTTTCATAATGGAGCCAGTTACTCTACAGTGAAAGTGCAACTGGTGGCCATTTCTAATTTTCACATTGGGAAAATTCCTTTTCGCTAGCATCATCTAAATTGTGTAAGGCCTTTTTAAAAGATACCTTTCTCCTTTGCCCTCCTATTAAGGAACCTGCTGATCCCTGGGGCCTCACCTTGGTTTTACAAGCCTTAGTCTTGCACCATTTTGAAACTTCAGCTAAGGTTGATTTAAAGTTTTTGACCTGGAAGACCATTTTCTTAGTGGCCATTACCTCATCAAAAAGAATGTCTGAATTACAGGCTTTGTCTTCTTAGCCTCCATATTTGTTTTTTCACAAGGGCAGAGTTAGTTTGCATACTAACCCTTCCTTTCTGCCCAAGGTTGCTTCTGAGGTTAACATAAACCAAGTTATTAATCTGCCAGTTTTCTTTCCTAACTTTCAAAACAGAGGAGTGTATCAACTTCATATGCTGGGCATACACAGACAGCTTCCTTTCTATTTAGATAGAATTAAACTTTTCAGAAAATCTGATCAGCTCTTCATTTCCTTTTCTAAGACCAAGTTAGGTAAGCCAGTTTCCAAGGTAACACTGGCTCACTGGATTACTAGTATCATTAAGCTTGCTTACTCCACAAGGGGCATCCCCTTGCCATGTCGTATTAAGGCTCATTCTACTAGGTTAGTTTCCACCTCCACAGCATTCTGGTCTAAACTCCCCGTTGATGACATTTGCACAACCGCTACCTGCTCAAACCACCATACCTTTATATCTCACTACAAATTAGACATTATTTCCATGGACAGAGCCTCCTTTGGTTCTTCTGTGCTCCAAAATATCCTTCCATGAGGGCATCCCAAGTTATTCTGTAGCTGGGGACTCTGTCCCACAAGTCGAAGAGCAAATGAAGGCAACAACATCAGATAAAGTTATGTACTCACCATAACTTTCCATCTGGGTGGTTTCATCTCATTTGCTCTTCAACCTTCCCTCCCTCCATCCCACTACCTTTTTGAGGACCTAATGGATTTATTTAGACAAATACTTCATTACTGTTTGAGCTCCTGAAGTATCCATTTCTTACTTTCCCTGTGATCTTTGGGTAATTTCTTTCTCCTAGTATGATTAGATGATACACAGTGGTGCAGCAAACTTGATCTGAGGGATTTGGAGGACAGAAGCATTATGGGTAAGGGAGGACCTCAGATCTCAGATCCTGAAGCTTTAGTATGTGGCTGAGTCGGATCCAATACTCAGATCTAAACCACACGGATTGAAGAGCAAATGAGAACCAACAACCCAGGTCAAACATTATGGTGAGTACATAACTTCTTTTTCCACTTTGACTGTGCAAGCAACTTGTGAAAGTCATTCCAGGATACTCTGTATACTACCAGTGGTTATATCATTATGAGAACATTGGCAGGAAAAACAGTTCAAATTGTACAATGGACATTATATGAACAGATGCTGGCTACATTAAATATATATCCTCCCACATACATGTGTGTGAATGTGCATGAGTTATTGGACATGCATAAATAAATGCATATGTGTATGTATGTGTCTGTATGTGTATAAATATATCTATATCTAATATATGCATATATATATATATATATATATATATATATATATATATATATATTTTTTTTTTTTTTAACACACACACACACACACACACACACATGCATACCCATGTCCATCCCCCACACAATTACACACTTATTCAGTTGTTCACATTGCAAAATGATAAAAGGCAAGGGATATTTTCTAGTTTTAGGGCAAATATCCACCTATAATGAAAATAACATTGTTGTAACATGTGACATTTTCAGTTTATGCTGTGAAAAATGCGAGGAAAATAAGATATGCACCTAAAAACCTACCTATTAAAAGCTTAATGTAACCTATTTTATACATGCACCTTGCTGTTGTAAAGCTCAATGAACCTCGGGCTCTCACATAATGGCAATCACCAGTGATATGTATTAGAAAGCAAGTATCATCATAAATTTTAATATAACTCATTTACCTCACCATTAACAGCAGAAATGAAGTACAACCCATCCCTCAAGCTGTCATATATTTTTATACATACTAAAACACACAAACTACACATGCATTACAAGGAATTATTAATGAGTTTCTGGCCATAAGCATTTATTATATGTTCTTCAAGTGGATATTGAAGAAATTCCTTCAAAATTTCCTTGTGAGGTGAATTTTTTGACATCCGTTTCTCAAGCATATAGCATTTGTTTATGATTGACAATCAACCATAATCTGCTACATATTATTGCTTTACATGATATTTGCTTGATCACAGAAGGTGGCAATAAGCCTGTCTAGTTTGCCCATTAAGTGCATTCAACATGCTACCTCCACAACTCTGTCAGTAAAAAATCATTTATATTTTACTCTGCCTCATCTAAAGTACAGAAGTTTTTAGAAGCTTCAACAGCAACTTTTATGAAACAGCTGTGTCATGTTTATTCTTCTGAAGAGTTTCTTTCCAGTTGAGGCACTGAAGACTAAACTTGCAAACCTCTCATGAAAAATAAAAGAAGCAATAAATGTATTTAATTTGAAAGAGCTTTAAAACTAAATTATTCAGCATGAAAATGCCTTTACAATGTGTGGCTAGTCACATTACAGGTATCTTTGAAAAGTCACATGAAACTGAAAAAAAGGCATCTTGCCCTACTATATCATATTTCAACCCTTCTAAATTATGGTATTGGAATTTTTAACACAACATTTCAACAATATAAAAAGATAAATTTACATTAATGTACATCCACAGAAAATAGAAAATATTCATAGAATAAGTTACAATCATCCAGAAAATGCTATGAGCAAGGGAAAACTATCAAATTCAAAAATACTAAAAAAAAAAACACACACAAGAACACACATACAACACAAGTTAAACATACTTTCCATTAATAAAACCACTTACAACCTAATTTTAAGACATTACCTGATCCTGATTTGGAACAGTTAAATACATTAAAAAAAAATCATGATGAAAAAGAAAATATAAAGTACCACAAACAGAAAATGAAAAAGTGCAGGCAATGACAGGTGGGGTATGCAGAATCAGTAGCATTTCTGTAAAGTGCTAATTAATGCGCCCCACTATGTCTTTCTTTTTATCATTGCTGCATGGAATGGGATAAGATATACATCTCAGATACATAGTTTTGAATTATTTGAGATACATAAATAACCACTTTAGCCCTATTCTGTGAAATGAACATCAAGGAAAGAAATACCAGATTGTGTTACTGGGACTTCATAGAAGCACTTCTCTTTCTGTGTATCCTCCAGCCCAGCAAGTGAATTTCAGGAAAGTGAAAGCATAAACCCAGAAATAAAAAATTAAGTGGTGCTGGCAAGGACAAGAAATTAATAGAGTAAAACAGACTTAAAGTAAGCTAAAACAAAAAAAAATGCAGAAAAGGCCAACAGTGTCCATATCAACAGAAAACAGAATGTCAGTCACACTGACCTAAAAGGCATATTAAAATATACTGTACATAAAAGTAATATATATATATATATATATATATATATATATATATATATATAAATATATATATATATAAATGCA
The DNA here is from genome assembly GCF_019279795.1 of Protopterus annectens. Taxonomy (NCBI): domain Eukaryota; kingdom Metazoa; phylum Chordata; order Ceratodontiformes; family Protopteridae; genus Protopterus; species Protopterus annectens. The sequence continues at coordinate 82,631,647 of NC_056738.1, read as the reverse complement.
TACTAAAATAGCAACAAAAACAGACATAAAAATTGTCATAGAATCCTAATTATATAAAGACAAAAAGTAAACTATTAACAAACCAGCTTAAGAAAAATGATTAGGAAGAATCATTACTCCTTCAGTTTCTTGGATCTCCCACCAAAATAATTCCCTCTGTGAGCACTTGTCTTACCTGGAAGTGGTATAACTGTTTGCAAGGTATTGTGCTACTGATGTTTAGCTCTCCTTATCTATTCTCACTCAGTTGCCAGTACTCACTAATGAGGTGCCCTATTCCTGTTTGCTGGCAGTCTGGACATCCTTTGCTTGTAGATCTAAGTCACTATACATTTAAACATGAGAAAGATTTTTTTTAAACTAAACAAGTAAACCAAACTTTTGCCTTACTTGTTTGGTATAATTAATTTTCTCACATTTAAAATGAGAGGCAAACAGTGCATGACAAAATATATGAAAATTAAATAAGAAAACAAATACAAACGAAGTAATAATAAAATACTTAAAAAGTCTCTTCCTCTTTTTTGAGTAAAAATCAGGAAGATAAGCATACATCATGTAGCAAATGAATAAAATTAAACATATTTCAGAGTTATATAGGTACAGTAATAAATACTCTGCTTTGTTATTATTTTCTTTATCAATAAAACATTTAGACTTTTATTTGTCATTACTTCTGTTTGATGTGTCTTGCTATCAACTGTTATGCAAATAATACAATAACAACGAATCCAGAAGGAATCACCACAGGATGAAATTCTCTGTAGTAACTAAAACATCTTTATTTAGAGACAAAAAATGAGCGCTTTCGCGTAGTAAACTACGCTTCTTCAGATATAATTACAAACAAAATTATACCCCTTTTATACAAAACTTTTTGGCGCGCAAACGAACAATAAATCAATTAACTAGCTAATTATCTAATTTAATCAATTAAGGATGTTAAACAATAAAATACATTTAAAGTGACATCAAATAAAACACATAATAAAAGTGCTCGATTATTTGAAAATAGCTCGTGGGAGCACTATAAAAGCAACCATTTAAAACCATTTGTGCCATTGTATATGTTATATTTATAACAACAAATACATGCAAAGGTATGTAAAGTTGCTCAATGAAAACCAATTATCTAAACATCAAGGAAAATGCGCAGAAATGTTAATATGATAATATGACGCTATGGTTTTGAATAAAACCATGTTTACATCACGTTACAACACATGTAGAAAAAATACACAAAATTATTTGATCATAAAGCTGTTGTACAAAATCATAGGATAGAATTAATAGACAGGCCATATATAAAGAACCATCAGTATGACAAACCTGTATCTCCTATATAGCTAACTGTGTATGTAAACATATGTCCCGTTTTTTTTCTATTTCTATCAGACTTTGGGTAAACCATCCAGAAGAATAAAGAAGCTGCATTCACATAAATAAAATGAGTAAAAAGTAAGCAGAGTGAAAATTCTAAGTGTTCCGCATATATCTCATTGTATAATTTAATCTAACAAATAACCTTACTATTTTTATTTTATTTAGATATAAATAAACGGAAGAATAAAAGAATAAAAAAAGCCAGACAAACACTGACAATAAAAATGTGAATTTAAAAACTGCAAGCATAGACCTAATAAAATGTATATAAAAATGTCTATGTACATATATATGTATGTTATATAATAAATATAATAAATATTTAATTTAATAATTTAATGATTCAATAATTATAATTAACTACTGCATATTATTAGTAACAATATTGTTCCAATGTAAATAATTAAGTATTAATAGAAGAGATATATAAGTGAAAGTAATAATAATAACTAATTCAATTAATATATAACTGACAGGTAATAAAAATTAATAAATAAATAAAAATCAGATGGTATAATAACTAACTAATTAATACTTGACTCTCTGTTAATTAATAATAATGATAACAAATATATGTGTATAATATGTATGTAAAATGAGGTATCAAACTATGCCTACTATACAAAAGTATATATGTGAAAAAATGTCAGGGATAGAATAAAAAGTTAACACTTGAGAATATATGAGGTTATATTTTTCTATTATTTAATATAGGTTTGATGGAAACGAACTGATTAATGCCCGGATAAACATGTGCTTTTAAAGTAAAAATCCATTTAAGTTCAGCACATGCCAGTTGATTAATGCTGTCACCTTCTCTAAAACTTTGAACAACCACTTCTAAAACTTTAAAACTAAAAGTGTGTGTTGTAAATTCTACTATATGCTTTGCTAGCGCATTTTGCTCATTCCCTTTCTTAATGTCATAGAGATGGTTATAGACCCTTATCTCTTAGGTACAGTAATAAATACCTGCTTTGTTGTTATTTTCTTTGTCAATAAAACATTTAGACTTTTATTTGTCATTACTTCTGTTTGATGTGTCTTACTATCAACTGTTATGCAAATAATACAATGTTACAATGTGCGCTGGGAAACAAAGTGAGAAATGTAAGAAGAGATTATCATGGAATTTGCATCCAATAACAGGGTAGACTTTATCACCATACTATGAATCCAGTTGTAAGTTCAGCTTTGTCGTATTTTATATAGTTCTTATTGAGGCAGACAGAGAGTTCCAGATCCACCAGTCCTGTGTAGAAAGAAACTCCTCTTCAGTGTAGTTTTATAAGGATTAATCACTAGGGATATGTTGTCATTTCAAGTTAACAAACTGCTTTTCCTATATATTGCCCCTATGACGGAGGCCAGGTTGCCATTTTTAAAACACTCGAATGATAATAATAAATATCCTCTTAATAACTGTAGCTTGTAGAATATAATTGGAGCTTCCCAAATGTTCTCTGTAGTTCACAGGACCAGTTGCCTTTATTCTTCTGGTATATAATCACTATATTCTTTCAATTCTTTTAAGTTTTTAAAGTACCTTATACTGTACATGTACATAAAACTGCAAGATACTGTATGTGGTCCAATTAATGTTTTATATAAAGTAATTAATATTGCACATTGTCTATGTGTTTATTGTTCAGATAATGTCTTGCATAATAACATAACATTCCCTTACAATGCAACTGCCATTTTCCTCAAATTTCAAGGCATTATCAGCCATTACCCTTAGATTTTTAACTTGATCAGAAACCAATTGTATTTGATCATGTTAACTATGTATAGGCCAAGTCTGATTTACAGCAGTACCATATACATTGTCATATTAGATGCAACTTCACACCTCACTGAACAGTTATACAGGATATCCAGATAATCCTGCAATCTGCACTGGTAATTCAAGCCGGTTACATTCAACCTAATCTTCATTCCACTTACACAACCAGATACCCTCTATTTTATAGGGAATGTGCCCATAAATTCATAAAATGAAAGGGTCTCCAAACAGAACCTTGTGGAATGCTTTTATTCACTAACATCTATGGAGAGAATGTCTTATATAAGCTATACTTGAAGGGTTCTTGAGCAAGTTATGAATCCAATTAGTTATGCTAGAGTTAATATTCAAGCTGACTTATGTGTGGAGTCTCCAAATGTGGCAGCAAATTATATGCCTTTACAAGATCAAAATAAATTATATCAACCACTAAGCCTAAATCAACAGAATTAATTAACCAGATTAACATAAACATTCAAAAGACTGGTTAAACAAAATCTGCCACATAAAACAGTGATCAAAATTAACTGGAAATCTGAATGAATGTAGTGTAAGCTCAAGGAGAACTCTTTCAAAGTATTTCAAGGCATTCATTTGCCAGCAATGCTTGTCAGACTAATATGCCTGTTATTATTTGCTTTACAACGTCCAGTACATGTGGAAAGTATAATTACAGTAACTAGTAACCACAAAATACACCAAACAATCCAAAAATAACAATCAGATAATTATCCATTTATTACATATGGAAATACACATAGTTGTTTACAAAACTATTTTATAACACCATAAATGAAATTCTGTCAGATGCCTTTTTCAAGTCCATCTGTAACACATGCATCTGAAGGTTGGCAGTATAGATCACAGGATTAAAGCAATGAAATACAAACAACCTTCCAGGGTTTGATTTCTTTAGTTTCCATTTGCCTGCTATGTAACAACATGACTGTAGAATAAGTTTTTTTTTTATCTCAATTCATGTAAGTTTAGGTGACATTAACATTTTTTAATTCATGACTTCTGCCTTTCAGATTATATCTACTTACTATATTTAGACAAAACTGTAAATTGTAAACAGCACCCTCTTCTATTTCAGTAAATCCTCCAAATCTGTCTTCCATCATGGTGAATTTACACTTTTAGGCTTAATTTTGCATTCATTTACTAGAGCTGTGTATTACTATGCTATCCTGGGAAACATAACCAAACATGTCCCTCAATAAGACAACATCATTATTATTGAGCAGAAACTGAAAGTTTTTATTATTACTATTATTATTATTATTATTATTATTATTACTTAAAAGTATTGTAAATTTTGAAAATATCATCCTTGTTAAAATTCCTAGAAATTTTATGGATTTTAGAATAAAAACGAATATTATACTGTGAGGGTATGAAAACTATGACGTGAACCACTTAGTGGAGGTGAATGTGCTACTGAACTGAGTACTGAATCTCGTGTACACACTCTCAGGCACACAACATTTGTCTATGAATAGGCTTCTTAACATACTGAGCCTCCTAGTGGAGGTAAACATTACAGAACTGAGTAATGAATCCTCTGTATACACTACCAGGTCTACAGCATTTGTCCATGAATAGGCTTCTTAACATACTGAGAAAGAAGAACTGACAATTGCTGTTTTATTTTGGCAGTTAATCTTGCTTAAAGTCCAATTGATACCTGGAACATTAAAACCACCATATAAAAGGGTAAGTATATTAATGCTGCATCTGTTTTGTAAAAGTGAGCTTTGCCTCTTAAGTTTTCAGTAACAAAATAATCTTAATTTGCCACACAGAGGAATTAAGTGATCCACAGTTAACATTTCAATTTCAAAGTCTTGATTTCTTAGTTTTAGTTCTCTAGAAGATCACATATGCACTCAGCCCTACACATGTGCTGATTACTGATACTCTAGTGTGATAATGAGGTGCTGATATTTATTAAATACCTCCTCAGGATTCATTGATAGCAGGTATGTCTACATTTCCTAAATGTTTTGGAGCAGTCATTTCATCTAATTTCTGCTTTAAATTTCTAACAACAGTAACACAGAACTTCAAAACTTGAATACTGTAACCAATTCTATAACTGATTTCATCTCACCTAAGACACCAACGTATCATTTGAATAAACTTTCTAGAAATCTGTAGCATTTAGGGCCCATATGGAAGAGTTCACAGGAAAACACTATAGATTTTTATCAGAATTCCTCACATAAATAATTAATCTTTAGCATCATTATTAATGGCCTGTTGTAGAAGTCAGTTATTAAATAGAGTAAGTGAGCTGTTGTTATCTGACCCACCTGCTAGACATAATTAGCTAATATTTCTGCCTTCACTGCTTTTGCAGGCATATAATACTTTTACCAACAACCTCATAAAATTCAGTTAGTATTTAAATAACTGCATAAGCAGCACCTTCATGCCTTACTCTAAAACACCATCAGTAGTAATTCAGCTAGCCCTACAACTGCTGTTATGCTGAATGGGAGGGTGGGGTAGACAACAAACCATGCAATGCATTGTGGAAAGAGGCAACCAAAGACTAAAACAGCATGTCTTTAATTTTTCAACCTTATTTGTGCCTAGACATTTGAATTATTTGAACTAAGGAAATGGCTATATGGTTAAGATTTAGATCAGGTGTTTCCTCATCAGTGCTTCTTTGTGCTGTGATGTGTTAACTGTTTGCACAATTTCTGAATATTGTGTATATATCCACTTGCTGACTTTTTAACATGAAACAGTTTCAATAATTTTCTAGGTTATTTTGACCTTTGTGCTTGTCAATCATCGAGCTGCTTCTATGCGAGTGCTCATTTGTTTCCTATGACAAATATCATATCAATCACAAAATCAGATTGCATTAAAGTGGCTCTTCTTAATGCCAGAAGTCTAAAAAATAAATTGTCTGATCTTAAGACATGCCTGTATTTGGAAAACGTCCATGCATGTGTAGTTAACTGAAACTTTGTTTAAATGTAAAGAAAGCATTCCATCTATATCTGGATTTAGTCCTCTTCTTGCTTTCAGGCCCAGTGGCAACTGTGGAGTTGTCTCTGTATTTGTCAATGAACATATTACCTTCAGGCAGATTCCTAAAGACCCACAAACTGAGCCCACTGAACTACATGTCACTCTAGGTAGGATTATTTATCAACTAATTGTTACAGAACACCTTTTTGTCCCCAATTAATCATGTAAGATTCTTCAGTGTTCTAGATGATCTCTCTCTTAGCAAAAACTCCCTTATTTTGGGTGACTTTAACTAACCTTCAATAACTAGGACACTTGTGCTTCCAGTATACCACATGCACAAATGTTCCTAGACTTATTAAACAAAAATTCCTTTGAGCAGCTAATAAACCTATCAGAGGACACAACGTTCTTCACCTGATTCTTACAAATATGGCTGCCTCTTTTACCATTGCTCTGGTATCTCCTTCCCCCAGTGAAGTCTGGCTATAAATGTGTGACCATATCCTTTGAAACTTGCAAAACCTCCTATAGCAAACCTCACTGAATTTAAGGACAGCAGGCATGCCAACCCTAGTCTTCTATTTGACAAACTATCACAATCACTTATGCTGGCACCTCCTAGGACTTTAATACAACATAAAAATTAACTAAGGAACTCTACACCCATTTAAAAAAATGAAGTATCATGGAAATTCAAATTCAAAAACAAACCACCATTATCAACAAACAATGCAACAAATGAAAGAAACTCCTTAAATTATTTAGCAAACCCAAAACTCATCCCCTCAATGATAATATCAAAAGCATCACAAACAAAAATGAAGAAAACTATTAGATCCCCTAAAGGATCCCAAGAACTTAGGCTGGTCTTTGAAGCCAAAGATAAATATAAATCCTTCTTTGGCTATGTTAGAAAACTTAAAAAACTACAATATTCTGTATTGTTCAGAACTTATTCATAATGGTTCCTCCTATTCGGATCCAACTGACATTGCCAATATCATTTCAAACAAATATAGTGCCAACTTCACCCTTAAGACTTTTATTCAATGCTTGCTGATCTCAATATCATATTCCTCCAATTATCTCCAAAGATCATCATTTGAAAGTTCTTACCAAGACTAAAAACATTTCCTCCATTGGACCTGATAATATACCTGGTTGCTTAATTTTTAATGTTAAACATGTCCTTGCAGACACAGTTCACAAACTGTTTAGTCCCCGATGACTGGCATATGGTAATGGTGCTCCCCCTGCATAAGGATTACTTTACAACTCACCCTGGTAATTACAGACCCATTAGCCTTACAAGCCTCATCTGCAAAGTCAGGGAATGTATTATGACTGACTTCATAAACTGTGATATCAAACATCTTGTTAAAATTGACCATCGCAGCATCTGGAAGATTATGTCTTTTAAATTTAGTAACATTCTGCAAAAGGGTTATGGCGGCTGTAGATGGTGGCCATGCAGTGCAAGTGTTATATGCTGACCTAGCTAACTGTGACACCATTCCAAGCATAACCCAGAAGTCAACTTTCACAATTATGACACGGTGCAACAGCCAAAAAACTGAAATTCAAATCTACAAAAATGCCAGCACACAACAAAGTCATAGTTGTAAATGACAATTATTATTTAATACATAGGTCACAATCCCATTCATAGGTTCATAGGTTCATATGTAGGTACTAGGCTATTGGCCCTAGGACCTATATAAGCTTAGCCAAACAGTACCCTGGCTTTTGCCACCCAAGAAAATTATTCTCCTGTGCCCCTGTCAAGCAGAGCCACAGAAGTGATCCACAGGGTGAATTTCCTAGCTCCCATCCAATCATCAAAATTTTTCTTGAAGAGTGCTAATGAGGAAGTTTGTTTGATATAGATAGGTAGTTTGTTCCAAAGTATGGGAAGTCTCTGAGACAGGAATCTATCGCTCCAGCATGTTCTGTTTATTGTGGTGACAAGGTTTAGGTCTCTAGAGCGTGTAGCTCAGAGGGATAGGGATTTATTTACGTGGAGCATGTCCAACAGCTCTGGGTTTGACATAGCTTTGTATGTTAGGCAGAGATCACCTCTAAGTAGACGATATGCGACAGAGTAAAGAATGAGATATTAAACAAACAAACTGCCTTCATCAGTTGAGACCATTTCCCATGTTAGCATCATACAAAAGATAAATGCTTTAAAAATTGATCCAAATGTAATAAGATGGATAGCAAACTGGATGAAAAAGAGAACCCACACAGTGTGAGTTACAGGTGCTTTATCTTGCCAGTGGTGTCTCTCAAGGCTCAGTATTGTGACTTATCCTTTTTGGCATTTACTTCTCATATCTTTAAACAGAAAGCCAAAATCTCTGGCTAGCAAAGTTTGCACACATTTGTAAACTGGGGGTTGTAATTAAGTCATGTTATGGCACCCAAACCATCCCAGAATTAACTTGCTCTAGTAAATGCTTGGCAAACTTAAAATGGGCTCAAGTGAAATACTAAAAATTGTAGTATCGTTACTTTTGGTAGAAACCCCTCCCCCATCCCCTCCTCTCGTCATACTGTAGTTAGGGACCTAGGCACATGAGTTGATTGTAGCCTCTCTTTTAACCATCATGTAATAGCGGTTGTCAGGAAATCTTTTTATTTAGCCCAGCTAATTGCCAAAGGAATTCCATCATAGGTTCATATGTAGGTACTAGGCTATTGGCCCTAGGGCCTATATAAGCCTAGTCAAACAGTACCCTGGCTTTTGCCACCCAAGAAAATTATTTTCCTGTGCCCCTGTCAAGCAGAGCCACAGAAGTGATTCCAGGGGTGAATTTCCTATCTCCCATCCAATCATCAAGATTTTTCTTGAAGAGTGCAAATGAGGAGCTTTGTTTGATATAGATAGGTAGTTTGTTCCAGAGTATGGGAAGTCTCTGAGATAGGAATCTATCCCACCAGCATGTTCTGTTTATTGTGATGACAAGGTTTAGGTCCCTAGAGCGTGTAGCTTGGTGGGATTGGGATTTCTTTACGTGGAGCATGTCCAACAGCTCTGGGTTTGACATAGCTTTGTATGTTAGGCAGAGATCGCCTCTGAGCAGGCGATATGCGACAGAGTAAAGCTGGAGTTTTTGAGACAGTCTGCGTAGGGCATCTGTTTGAGGCCAGTAATCCTCTTTGTGATGTATTTCTGTGGCCTTTCCAGTTGTTGTAGATGTCTTGTGAGGTACATACCAAAAGGGGCATTGTACTCTTTAATGGGTCTAATGAGTGATGAGTAGAGGGGAACAATAACCTCTTTTTTCCTGGATGAGAAACCTTTTGTGATGAGACATGCCACGTAGAAGGATTTCCTGACTATTGTGGCGATGTGATTATCAAAGGAGAGACTACTGTCTACCTATGTCCCAAGGTCTCTTATCACACTTTCGGTATTAAGTAGACTACCACCTATGTGGTAGTTCATGGGTACAGAGTTTTTATCAAAAGGGATGACAATGCACTTTTTGGCACTGAGCTTGAGGCCATGGCTTTGACACCAGGAATCTGTCTCTGTGAGGCCCTTTTGTAGGATGTCCACATCGTTAGGAGATTTGATTATGACTCCTAGTTTGCAGTCATCTGAAAACTTTGTTAGCCAAAGACCTTCTGTCTTAGCCTGTACTTCAGAGAAGTAGATACCAAACAGGAGAGGACCTAGGACTGAACCCTCTGGTACTCCACTTATCACTGATCTGAAGTTGGATTTAGAGTCTGCTACTTTCACAGTGTGGGATCGGTCAGTGAGCCAGTTGGCAACCCATCTTGTGACATAGGGATTAATACCTAGTTTAGTGAGTTTGCCTATAATTTCAGGGTGGGAGATGGTGTTGAAAGCCTTGGCGAGATCTAGATAGGCTGTGTGTACCACCTTACCCTCATCTACAGCTTTGGTGACCGCTTCAAAGAAGTCTATCAGGTTTAGGAGACATGATCTGCCTTTTACAAACCCGAACTGGGTAGGGTCCAGAGTTTGGAGATTACCAATGTCATTGTTTATAAGTTACATAATGATACGCTCCATAGCCTTGCAGACCAGGCTCATCAGGCTAATGGGGCGGTAGTTCCTGGGGTCCGTGGTGGCTCCCCCTTTGTGGAGTGGGATAACCATTGCTGTGCGCCATTCAGTGGGCAGAAAGCCTGAGGTGAGGGTATGATTGAACATGGTACTTAGGTGGGGTGCCAGTTCATTTTATAGTTCATGTAGAATGCAGCCTGGGATGTTGTCAGATCCCATGGATGCTGTGTTCTTGGCTTTGGAGAGTGTATTTTTTACCTTTGCAGCCATGATTACAGGTACTTTGCATTCTTCCGGTATAGAGATGGGCCCTTTAGGGGATGAGAGAGGGGTAAAGTTAGCACTGAACCTATCTGCCAGGATGTTGGCAATATTAGTTGGTTCTGTATATTTAGTGCCATTGTGTTGTAACTTAGAGCAGATCTGAGTGTTGCCATTGAAATTCTTAACATAGCTTTAGAATGCTTTGTGGTTGTCTTTAGAATCAGTGGCAATTTTGTTTTCGTAACTAGCTTTGGAGGATTTTATGAGGGATCTCAGCTTCTTACTGAGGCTGACCACGGAGTTCCTCCAATCATGGGATTTTACTCTTTTTTGCAACAGTTTCTTTCTTCTGTTGTAGAGTTTGTTTATAGCAGGGGACCACCAGATTGGCTTCCTTTTTTGGAGGATAGCATCTTGGTTCTGTTAGGGATTGCATGATCCATGCACTCGTGTAAGTGCTTATAAAGTGCAATTGTATAGGATTCAGCAGTCGTATCTCTATTGTCCATCAGCATGGGTGTCATGAAGTTTGCCACTTCTGTCTTAAGAAGCGTGAAGTTGGCTTTGGAGAATTTTTTTACTGTGGTTTCCCTAATGGGGGGGTGGGGCTGGGATGTGGATGTCTAGGATGATTTGCTTGTGGTCGGATCTGACCGACGAGGAATTGACTTCTGGTGTGGAACACCGGTTGCCCATGTTGGTAATTACCAGGTCTAGGATATTGCTGCCCCTGGTGGGGGTGTGGATAAGTTGATCCAAGGCACTGGAATTTATGAATTCCAGAAAACGTTGAGCACAAAAATTGGTATATGAGTAGTTTTCCCAGTTAATTGTGGGGTAGTTGAAATCGCCCATTATTAGGGTGTTGGGTTGTACCCTAATATTTTCCAGTGTATCAAGAAATGAGGAGTGAGAATCCTGGGACATGTTGGGGAATTTGTAGCAAGCTACAATTTGCATTGTGGTCTTGTCCAGAGTTAGTTGCACTTGGATAATCTCAGATGCATTATGTTGAGCAAGTAGCCTGGAGGTGTGGATATCCTTAATGAATATGGACACGCCTCTGCCTTTAGTGCTTCATTCCAAGTTAGGTGGCCGAAAGGTGTGCTATGAATTATAGCCTGGTAATGCAGGGGTGCTCTCTGGAGCATTGAACCAGGTCTCTGTCACTACACAGATGTCGATGTTCTCCATTTTAAGGAGTGCCTCGAGTGAGTGCATTTTGAGGTTTAGACTTCTAGCATTGAGTAGCATTACCCTCAGATTTTGCTTGCTTGTACCTGTTATGGTGGTGAATTTGTCATTTGAATCTTGCCTAAAAAGGCACTATAGGGGTGGCAAGAGCCTTAGCCAGTATCCGGAATCCCAAGGGCAACAGGTGCAGGCCATCTCTGGCAAAGCATCGTGGTTTATCGATCATGTCATCCCAGGCAGACAGATACTGGATCCCCTTAGAATGACACCAGAAGCTTAGCCAATTGTTGAAGTCAATCATTTTGTCCTTGTATCATTCCATACTGCGGTGGTGGTGCTGCAGTAGCGTTGTCACCTCATAACAAGACGTAGTCCCGTTCATTTCTCAGCTAGAGCGTCTTCTGTGTGGAGGCATACTTAAATGGGGCATACCTTCTTTGAAGGTTGTGCGTCAGGGCTGGTAACCCGGTACGTAAAAATCCACTACCAATCATTAGCAGACCTGAGTTCTGCTGTGGCGACCCCTAACTGGGAAAAGCTGAAAGACACAAACAAACAAACAAATTATGGTATCATTGTGGGTGATGGCAGGATGCTACTCAGGGCTAGGGTCATACCTGCCTGAGCTACAAGATCAGAAAGCTCCTCCATGTCTCTTTTCATGTAGTCCAGGGAGGTACATCTCAGGTCATTCACACCAACATGGAAAATGACTGAGTCATATTTGTACTTGCTGTGTAGTGACCTGAGTGCATGCGTTATGTGGCAGATCCTGGCACCTGTCAGTGACTTTCTCCTTGTTTAGCCTGGTGAGTGGAACATCAATGTGCCTGACTATAGAGTCACCTATGACTAGAGTGTTAGGTACATTGTTATGCCTTATGGGCTGTCGCTGAGTGGCACACTGAGTTTGTGGGCTATGTGTCATTTGGGTTGTGTTGGGGGGTGGAGGTTGCTTGTGTTTCTGCTTTGGAGGTCCCTGTTGCTTGGGTAGATTTTTTTTGAGAGCCTCCACGAATATAGGTGTGTGTTTTGTGTTTCTATGTCTGTGTTTTGGTGGTATAGGTTTTGAGGGACTATGTGATGAGTGTGGTATGGTGCAAGTGTTTACCTTCTCCTCTTGACTGTCTAGTCCAGTCTTGGGTGAAGAGAGCTTTGCTTCCAGTTTGGTTATATAAGTGCATCTCTCACAGGTTGTAGTGTTGGGTGATAGGAGGAGAGGGTTGTCTGTGTACATGAGGCAATTGCTGCATTGCCCCAAGATGCCCAGATTCATCAGGAGACATGAGAAAACACCGAGAGCTGACCCTTAGACATGCCTGGATAGGTGCTTATTTATTAAGTACTAAAAAATGTTTTTCTCTAGACAAAAACAAGGTCTAAAGGTGTACTTGGCATTGATCAGCTCAGTTATTGGGTGTAATGTCCACTTTAGGATATATCTCACTAAACATATCATTCAATTAGAAAGACCTCAAGGGTTCCTAATCAAAAAGATAACAGACCTCTCAAAAGTACCTATTTTGGAAGAATGTTCCTATTTTCATATATGCTCTACCACTGCACATGGTGTACCTATATTTAGAGGTATGTCTCTATTTTCAGGCTTGATTTACCCTTTTACACATTTTTCTGAATCTCCCTTATCACACATGATTTTTGAAGCTGTCTAGTACAGAAAAAACTGCACTACAAGAATAGCATACTAGTGTCACTGGTATTTTAAAATACAGAGGACAGACATCTTACATCTCCCTTTTCAGAAGCAAAAAAAATGACCTTATGTGGTAGAATTTTGTATTCAAGTTCATTAAAGTCTACAGATTTTACACAGTCTCTCTGATAATGTGCTTATATTTCTCCATAATTTTTTGTACTTGCTGTTAATTCAACATGCATTTTTGAGTGGCATTCCACATTCCTTCTGGAAGCAGGAAGAGCTATGTGTTATTTGGCATTCACATAGATTAGAACTAAACTAACTACCCTTGGGAGCCATTTTAAGCCTAGCCAATTACCCCTTGTGAGACTCAAGCCCTGCACCTTGTGTTTATAAAGCAAACACCCTCACCATTAGGCCACCCCCACTTTCTCTATTAATTCGAAGTCCAGATTTTTGTCTGGATGTACGTACTTCTCATGGACTTTTGTTCCTATTTTTAGTGTCTGCAGGTTGAGAGGTATGTGCCTTAAGTCCCTAAGCTGTCAAGAGAGGCTCTATTCCTTTATTCATTGTCTTATAGACTTTTGAAGGGAGATCTCTGTCTCACTTACTGTACCATTATAGACTCAATTGTCCTGGACCTCCTGTTTCTCTGCAAGTCAAATATCTTCACCAGTACTAGAACCAGGCACCTAAATCGTCACCAACAGATAAATAAAACCAAATGGAGGGGTAAGTTTAGAACCAAGTGCCTCCCAAACCTCTAGAATAAACTTGCCCTGCATGTTAAGCAGTGTGACTCACTGTCTTCCTTTAAACATAAAGTATATGATTGGATGGGTATCCACAAATGCACTCCATAATTGACCAGTATGGCTATCTTGGAAAGAGGATGTACTGCCTGTGAGAGCGAGGGTGCTGACAAGGTATGAATAGTCATGTGACTCAGTGGCCATTGAATATTTATGAATCTGTAATGAATATAAAGTGCTGTGGTGAAAGCTGAGCAGAGGATGGATCATTATCCAGACAGCCAAGAAGGTCAAGTGCTTTATTTTTCTCTTTGTGGGTGGGCTGGTGTCCACATCAGTCTGATGTTTATGGATTCTCTCACAGTGCTGCTCTATGCATGCATCTGATTCCATGTATCTACTTAATGTGACTACTGCCCTGTACACAGATTGGCGAGCATAGATGTGTCAACCTGACTAGTAAGTACTGGAAACACAGATAGGTTCATAGGTTCATAGGTAGGTACTAGGCTATCTACCCAGTCTACTATAGGCCCTAAAGCCATATGTTGGCTTTGCTGCCCTGCCCCTTAGATTAGTTCCCACGTGCCTCTCTCCAGCAGAGCCATTGAGGGGATCCCTGGGGTAAACTTTGGTTTTCCCATCCTTCTTTCAGAGTCAAGGTTTCTCTTTTAGCAAGGAAGCTGTCTAATCTTGTAATTTGAATATTTCGACAGAGCATGGAAGAGTGGAAGGAATCGAATCTATCCCTCCCTCATATATTTTATTTGTTTGTTGTGGCCCTGGAGCTGTGGCTTTGCCGGAGGTATGGTGATATTTAGGTTAGTGGGAGTGTGTCCCATCAATCGTTGGACCTGACCTTGGTATGTCAGCATCAGCAGAGATCCTGAGTAGGTGGTATGCAGCAGTACAACTGGAGGCTCTTCAGTCAGCGAGCTGCATAGCTGCATGTGGAGCCAGTGAGTCCCTTGGTGAGGAGGTACTTCTGTGGTCTTTGTTGTTTTTGCAGGTGTGTTGTAAAGGTACATTCCAAATGGGGCATTGTACTTATGATGGGTCTGATGAGTGATGGCTAGAGGGGCCCAATTCTTTCAAATGTCTCTGTTAACCACCTCGGTCTAGTTGAAAAGTTTTTGTTTCTTTTTCAGGGGTGGTGGGTGGTGGTGTGTGGTGAGATGGATATCCAGAGTTTAGTCTCTAACCTAATAAGGGGGTTGACCTCCGATGTGTGGAACACGATCCCCATCATTGGCGCATGACCAGGTCCAATATGTTTGTCCATGCCTGGGGGGGGTGTTGACCAGTTGATCCAGCATTTTGTGTTTATAAATTCTAGGAAATGTTGGAGTGTTTCCAGGAAAGGGGAGGGGTCCTGGGACATGGTGGGTGTGGGTGATCTGTAAGCTATAATTTGAATAGTAGTTTTGCCACTAACCATGAATATGTGATACTCCCCATCTTTTGTATATCCTCCTGGGTTTTTTGTTTCAAATGTATGGTATGAGTTTGTATGTGTGGTATTGTGGTATGGTCTCTGCTGGTCCAGGTGTCTCTCTCTTACTAAAAGTTTCTATTACTGCGCATATACTGAGGAGTTCCAGAGTGAGGGCATTTTGAGGTTTAGACAGTCTAGACTTCTGGCATTGAGTAGCATTACCCTTACTTTTGTTGTTTTTTGTGCATTTATGGTGTGGTGGTTTTTTTTTTTGCCTAAAACAAAAAAAAGGGCTGTATCAGCCTTAGCCAGTATCTCGAAAAGCCTAGCCTAGACAGATGCAAGCCGTCTTAGTGTGTGAGTGTGGCTTGTCGAGCATGTCATCCCAGGGCTGACAGGACTGGATCCCCTTTGAATGACACCAGAAGCTTAGCCAATTGTTGAAATTGATAATTTTCAGGTCATTCACACCAGCATGGACAATGACACAGAGTCATGTTGTACTGTTCTGGAGTGACCTGAGTGCTTTGTGTTATATGGTGGATCTGGTACCCTACAGGCAGCTAACAGTAACCTTCTCATGTCTGCTTTGGAGGTCTCTGCTGCTTCTGCAGATTTTTATTTAGAGCCTCTTTTTGTGTTTTTATGTGATGTTGACTATTTAATCCCATCTAGAACCATAACTTAATTAGAGTGAAAAGGACTGCCTGTTCATGATGCAAGTTGTCATGGGTAGTGTTTGGTTATTTAAGTGTAGTGAACTGGCAATATTGCTTGCTACATTAGTAGAAAGCAGGTTACTACAATTTCAAGGTAGAAGAACTATTTTTTTTTATCTCCAAGTATGAGAAGACTTTTTTTTGTGCTCCTCAAGTTTGACTTGAAGGGAGTGGTAGTTTGGGATATGCACACGGTACCTGATGACCCAGCTACAGTTCTGCTCCCATCCTTTTTTGCCAGATATCCTGATATCTGGGCTGCTAACTGCTTTCTTCACATCTGAATCACAATTAGGGCTTCAGTTATCTCTACATGGTGCTGGCCTGAAATGCTTTGAAAAATTTGTTTTTGAACTTGCTAAGTGTTAGTCATTATAAGACATTTTGTATATTTGTCTGTGGTATGCCTTCTGTTTTATATTTTAACAAGTCATAATACCATGACACAAACACACACACACACACACACACACACACACACACACACACACACACACACATGTGCATGTATAGCTATATCTATCTACAAGCAAAATATTGACAAATAAAATCTAAGGTCCAAAATATTAACACCTAAAAATATCATCAAATCTCAAACGGTCACACAACTGTGGTGAGAGGGTATATACCCTTCCATGGTATAACTTCAGCTCTGTCGATATTCTGCATTTAGATATTTTTAGCTGTTGATATTTTGGACATTAAATATTTTTTGTTGATATTTTTGTTGTCGCTATTTAAGTGGTTACACATTTAGTACTACAAATATATAGATAGGTTTATTATCATAATCTTGGAAGCTACAATCTTGAAACTCATAATCAAGAGACCATAATATGCAAAGACCAAAATATTTAAGACCACAATATCAAACTCAATGTTTTGGTTGTGTTTCAATATTATAGTCTCAGGATTATAATACTATTGACGTGATAGTAAAGGATATATATATATATATATATATATATATATATATATATATATAGACACACACACACACACACACATATATATATATATATATATATATATATATAGGGTCTATATTAATTTAGCAAATGCTTAGAAAAGCGAATGCTAATTCATCGACCCCTATTAAGTGAAAACTGACGATCTCGAACACCCGGAACAGCAATTTTTTTCACAGGGAAAAAAATCGCTGGGCCGGTTTCAGGGGTTCGCCATTTCCTCCACTGTGGTGTGATCTTGGAGTTGGTATATTTAAGTAGGGGGTGTAGAGGGCACAGCCCCCCCACATTATATAATGTTTTAAGTTTTTTTTTTTTTTTTTTGTGGACCAGCGACTTTCGCTTAAAAGGGGTTGATGAATTAGCATTCACTGATTTAATATAG
The DNA here is from genome assembly GCF_019279795.1 of Protopterus annectens. Classification (NCBI taxonomy): domain Eukaryota; kingdom Metazoa; phylum Chordata; order Ceratodontiformes; family Protopteridae; genus Protopterus; species Protopterus annectens. The sequence goes on along the minus strand of NC_056738.1, from coordinate 82,614,065 downwards.
ACCCTCTATATATATATATATATATATATATATATATATATATATATATATATATATATATATATATATATATATAAGGTCTATATACATATATATATATATATATATATATATAATGGGTCTACTGACTTTAGACTAAGCTCATTTTGGTCGACATGCAAATGGTCAACAAAAAATGGTGCAAAACAGATAATATCAACAGAATTAATATTACACCAGTGAGGGGTATATGCTCTTTCCTCACTATAGTGTGACCTCAGAGTTTAAATATTTAATTAACAGGGAGCATGAGTAAGTTTGCCCCTGCAAAAACATTGTTTTTTTGATGTGCTTAGTTTCTGTCGAACTTGTGTCGACCATTTGCACGTTGACCAAAAGCAGTTTAGACTAAAGTCAGAAGACCCATATATATATATATATATATATATATATATATATAGATATATATATAAAACTATTTACCTTTTCCTTTTTCCTTTTCTTCCAAAATTTGAAATAGACACATTTGATATTGCAAGTGTTGGGTTTTACATTAATTTTTATTTAAATTGCCATGGGTTCCAGTTTCAGCTAGTTGAAATGAAGGTGCCAGAACTTAGCCTACCTTTTGCCTACATCTATCCTCTTCATTTTTAATTCCCCTTCAGTAAGAATTTGGGCAGGAGATCCCAAAGATAATCATAGGTAAGTACTAGACTAGCTGTCCTTTCAGGTCATTTTAAGCCTAACTAATTTATTTTCCAAAGGTGATAAACAAACTTTGTATCTTGTATCGATGTAAGCATCTTAACCAGTACACCAACTGACCAGCCTTATACATTGTAAGACAGACATTTTGTATGGTGTCTTATTCTTTTCACCTTTGTATATGATGTCTTGCCGCTGTGAGGAAGGTATGATCATATGCCGTCTCATGTTTGAACCTATTATATGTATGTAAATTAACTTTGTTGGCCTGCCAGACGCAGGCACACCAAGAATTGTTCTATCTACTTCTGTCGTTACCCGAAGTCAAGTGACTGGTAACAAGGCAAACATCATACTCGTCTGTTCTAGTTAGCTAGCCTTGACAATTTTGCTTATTTAGTTAATTAGTTTGTTGGCCACACTGATCAGCAGTGCAGTGCATATTTTCAAATGTGGCCTTTGGAAGGAAAAAGCTTCTCTTGATACCACAAAAAACACAGCTATATCAAAACATATCACCTTCATATATAGATAATTTACATTGTATTGCATGTTTATAGACAGCTGATATAGCAATAATGTGGAACAGGGACAGGGATATATTGTATGACATTTAACCAAACTGAGTACAGTACATAGTACATGGAAACTGATAGATGAATAAAAAACAGCAGTGACACAGACCTTTTTTAAAGAGATGAATATTCACTTAATGTTGTGTGTGCACATTGCTAGCTGTGAAATATGCAGCAAATGCTGACGTCAGGTTAGTTTTTCATGGAACTATGACTTTGCCTTGTTTTGGAAAGGAGTTCTTCTACATTCTCATCTTTCATATTCCGGTGATAACTTCCAAACAACTGACAAGTAAATTGAAATCATGCTAGTTTCAAATCTATCATCACTGCTTTCATTACAAGTAGACTGGTCTTGGTAGGCTCTAAGCCTTTGGATGTTTGATGGTATCACTGAAATCAAGTGAGAAATGGTAGATTTGATGAGAAACTCGTATAGTTTCATTTAAATGCAGTGTCAGCTAGAGCATCTTCTGCACGGAGGCATGTGTGAATGGGCGTACCTTCGTTGAAGGTTGTGCGTCAGGACTGGTAACTCGGCACATAAAAATTAATTACCAATTATTAGCGGACTGGAGTTCTGCTGTGGCGACCCCTAACCGGGAAAAGCCGAAAGACACAAACAATCCTTGAGCTTTGTAGTGACTTTTCTGTCATTATAAAGTAGCAGTGTAGTGTGACTTGGAAATGTGTATTGTGCATCCAGCTATAATAATGGCTATGATGTAATGAAGTTATTTAACTTGCCATTGTTTTATTTCCCCTTCTTTTTGATAAAAGTGTTTTTTTTTTCTCTACTTTTGTGCTAAGAATTGTATTTCTGATTATTTCGTGAAGCATTTTTAACAGTTTACAATAACTCTCAACCAATCAGGGACAAATCTCAACAGAATCAGGGACAAATCCAGAAATAATCAGAGACAATAAAGGACACCTTTAAAATATTAGTACTATTAACTTGAGACATTGAGAAAATAATAGTATGTGAATTAATATACATTTTCTGAAGTAAAAGAGGTCTATAACTAATTATTGTCATTATTTATTAAGTGCAATTCACCATCTTTTTTCCAAAAGTTTCCAGTTTTGGTAAGGGTTAGGGGGAAAGAGTTAACATTTGAGTCAAAACTAGGGACAGTTGTGAGGTATGATAGATGTGTTTTCATGTGCTGGTGCACTGTAGATTGTTTAATTTGAATTTGTCACCATCTAGTGGTAAAATGCCTGTGCATTTATTCTCTTTTAAACTATTGTAAGAGTACTGGGTTTCAACATTTACTGTTGAATTTTAGGTGCAGATGTTTTGTTTATTGGAATATCACGGTCTTTACAGTGCAAACATTTATATTAGTTTAGTATATTTTACACTGAACAAGCGCCCCTACTTTTTCAGGAAAAGTTTTGCCTTTGTTTGTTGTACTGCATCTTCTTTATACCAGCAGATTCTTATCTAACTTACTTTATGTGCATTTTCATCTTATAGTTGTATTTAGCTGTAGCCTGCTGTTCTTTGCCAACATTTTCTTTGTACCCAAATTTGACAGTCATTCATAGGAAGTAAGTGGCTAGCCATGTTGCTTAAAATTGTGATTGTCTGCAACTTGAATTAGGTTTTAGCCTTTGTTCTGTCTCTAGTGAAGGGCTGTTTTATGTGGCCTCCTAGTTTGCTCTATATCTGTACATAGCTGCTCTGTTTAGATATGCTTCTGTCAAGCTGAATCTGATGCATGGGCTTTCCATGGCGTTAGGGGAGAGTAGCGTCAGAGTGTACCATGTTGAGAAGAAGGTAGATATACTATAGTAATCCTCTGCTTTTTCCACTCAGAATGTGGGGCACAGGTTAGGCTCTGCTCCTGAAAACCTCCTTTCTTGCTTTCCTGTATATTAACTACCTTTATAGTTAACCAAAATTCCCATACCTGCAGCCACATAACAGTATATAACCACTATTTTGATTATATTAAAAAACCGCTGTCTTAGTTATTTGCCATTGCACAGTATTCATCCTATACAAATCCATTACCTTATTTCCTGGTGCTTTATAGTAATTCACCTTGTGGCAACTTTCACTAAACAGAGCGGCAAGTTTAATCTTACATTTCCCTGTTGCATTATAACAGATTGCTGTTTACTGGTTCCCAAACCACCCCACTTTGGACCACTAGCTTGTTGTGCTGAAGAGTCTTGTTTATGTCAGTGAATACATGAGCAGGGCAACCCAAGACAGGCAGGCAGGTTTTTGTCAAGAAAACCCCATGGACTAAAACAACTAGAAACCTGTTGAAATGGCACTGGAAAGTGAGATGCACAGGTGTGACTGTGTCCACTATGCTACTGGAGAAGAGCAGAGGACTAATAGGTGTAGTTCTAGAGCTAATGAAACAGATGAAAATGGATTAAAGCTGAAAGGCTATCTATCTGCTGAGATGTTCAGAGATGAAAGGAAAGTCCATGCTACAAAGAATTAGACACTGTTGGGACTTGGAATATAAGACCTATGAACCAAGCTAAACTTGATGAGATTAAGGCTTTAATGACAAGAATAAACATTGGCATCTTGGGAATTACTGAACTAAAATGTACTGGAATGGGCCATTTTGCACCATATTATTATCAGATTTTCTACTGCGGGCAAGAATCTTCAGACAAACTGGAGTAAGCATCACAGTAAATAAAACTCACCAAACTGGGCATAAACCCTACATAACATGCTGGATTGCCAGCTGGTTCATAGATAGGACCAAGGAAGTCAGGATTGATGATATCACCTCCACTAAGTGACCGGTCATCAGAGGGCTACCTCAGGGCTCTCTGCTGGCACCGCATCTATTTGGCATCTACTTCTCAGAGGTAAAGGCTAATGTAAATGGCCTTTGGCTTTTCAAGTTCACAGATTACTGCAAACTGGGAGCTATCACAGATTCCCCCAGGACAGTAACATCTTACAAGAGGGTCTAACACAAACAAATGACTGGTGCCAAAGTCACAAGCTAAAACTCACTGACAAGAGCCATGTTTTAGGGTCTTTTGAGAAAACTGCCACCCAGGCTAAGTATTCTACCGTAAGGGACCTCTAGGAGTTGACCCAGTAGTCAGAGATCTAGGAACATATGTAGACAGTAATCTGGTCTTTGACAAACATGTGGCCAAGATAGTAAGAAAATCATTCTATGTCACGAAACTGATAAGTAAGGGCATGGCATCCAGGTCCAAGGAAGTCATAGTGCCACTTTATTTGGCCCTTATCAGACCTGTCATTGAGTATAATGTCTCCTTCAGCATGTACCTGACCAGACATATGAAAAAGTTGGAATGCCCACAATGGTTCCTTACCAGGAGAAACCAGGGTATAAACACATTGTCCAATATGGATCGCCATAAAACCCTATCTCTATACTCTGTTTCCTTCAAGAGAAGGCATCTATGGCTGGCATAAAAGGCATCCTTAGATCCAGCTCTGATGGACCTTTTGCACATCTGGAAAATGAACAGCATCAGAACCACTTGATTCAAGGATTTAACTTGTGCTTGTGACATAAATATGGCATGTTGTTAAGATAGATGTGTATCTCAGAGGATCCTCAAGTCCTGGAACAGGTTCTCCATCCATATGAAGCAGGGTCTATCTCTAACCCTAATTAAGTATAACCTTGTCCAATGGATGGGAGATTGGAAATTCACTCCATTTCTGGCCCCCATGTCACTGACAGAGAGAGGCAGACAGTAATGCCCAAACAATTATACCCACCACATAGCCTCTAGAAATGTCCTAACTTACATAACCCCTCCTAACAATCACCCATGGTACATAGGGTGGCCAGGCTTATAAAGGTCCTACTAGTTATTAGCCTAATATAAACCTATGGATCTATAAAAACAGTGCTTGGTGACAACCCAAAAAATGCTAAAATGCTCTTAGACAACAAGGCAACCCATTCAACATCACAGTAATATAAGTTATGCTCTAACGTTACTGCTAAAAAGGAGGAGTTTGACAAGTTTTACCAAAAGAGTTATTACAATTATCAGAGGTAACTGAAATGCTAATTACTATTTATTGTTGCTGTTGCTGTTGTTAATTCTAGACTTTGTGTTTAATCAAAGTGCAATTGGAATAATGGGCAGGTTTGGCCTTGGATTATGAAAGGATGCAGGATATAGATTAGTAGAATTCAAGCAAGATAATTAATCATAGTAAACACTCTTTCAACAGCTAAGAGGTGGCTTTGCACATGGATATCACCAGACAATTAGTACTGAAATCAGATTAATATAATTCATATTTTGTAGTCAAAGATGAAGGGTTGTATACAGTCAGCAAAGCAAGATCACAAAGTTAAGAATTAAATTAAAAAAACAAGACAAGTCTCCAGGCTACTGAGATACAAGCTCAACAACATTCCAGATGAAAGGAATATGTACTGGAAGTGAAAAATAGAATAAAGGGATTGGACTTGGTGGCAGACTACTTGATGGACTATGGACAAGTTTCAGTTATTGTCCAGGAGGTGGCAACAAAAATGTTCCAATTAGAAAGATTAAGAAGACAAAATGGATGTCTGTGCTACTGAGATACAAGCTCAACAACATTCCAAATGAAAGGAATATGTACTGGAAGTGAAAAATAGAATAAAGGGATTGGACTTGGTGGCAGACTACTTGATGGACTATGGACAAGTTTCAGTTATTGTCCAGGAGGTGACAACAAAAAAATGTTCCAGTTAGAAAGATTAAGAAGACAAAATGGATGCCTGTGGAGGCTTTAGAAGTTGCTGAGGAAAAAAATGAGATCAAAAGGAAATGGAAATAGAAAAATGTTAAACTGAATGCAAAGTTTCAGAAAATAGCAGAAGAAATAAGGATGCTTATTTACATGAACAGTGCAAAGAAATGTTAGAAGACAATAGACTGGGAAAGATAAAAGATCTGTTCTAGAAAATTGGTGATATTAAAGGAAGCTTTCAGCTAACAGTGGGGATAATAATAAACAGAATGGGAGGGACTTAACAGAAAAAGAAGATATTGAGAAAAGGTGGGAGGAAAAAGCAGAACTTTATAAAAAGGACCCCAACATGATTGACACATACAATGATATTTTCTTGGGTTTAGAGCAAGACATCCTGTTAAATGGGTGCAAAAAGCCTGGTTAATTAAAAGATTGCAGGAAGTTATGGAATTCCAGTGGAATTGTTTGAAATGCTGCAAAATGATGTTGTTACAATGCTGTATGGAAGTTGCTAGCAGATTTGGAAAGCAAGACAATGGCCAATGGATTGGAAAAGGTCACTTTATATTACAATCCAAAAAAGGGTAGTGCTAAAGAATGTTCAAATTATTGAATGGTTGCACTTGTTTCACGTGTTATCAAGGTAAACCTTAAGACCCTGCAAGCTAGACTTCAGCAATATATGGACAAAGAATTGCCAGATGTGCAAGCTGGTTTTAGAAGTGGAAGAGGTGCAAGAGATCTAATTGCCAACATCTACCAGATAATAGAGAAAGCAAGTTAATTCCAGAAGAAAGGGTTTGTTCTACTTTATTAACAACTCTAAAGCCTTTGACTGTGTTAGCCTTAGCAAACTGTGGCAAGTTCTTAGAGAAATGGGGATATCGGCTCAGATTATATGCCTCCTGTGGAATCTGTACACAGAACAATAAATGATAGTTAGAATTGAAGCTGGAAAAACTGAATGGTTCATGGCTGGAAAAAGTATAACAAGGCTGTATATCATCACTTCACTTCATTTTTTATGATAAATATATCGCATGAAATGTTGGGTCAGATGAATCAGGTGCAGGTATCAGAATTACAGGCAGAAATATTAACAACCTTATGTATGCAGGTGATACCACTCTGATGGCTGAAAGTGAGGGAGAGTTAAAAAGCCTTTTCATGAAGGTGAAAGATGAAAGTGCAAAAACTGGTTTGTTGCTCAGAATAACAAAGACTAAAATTATGTTATCTTGTCCTATCAGTTCTACGAAAAAAGCCGGGGAAGAAGTTGAGGCAGTGACAGATTTAATTTTCCTTGGCTCAAAGATCTCTGCAGATAATGATTGCAGCCAGGACATTAAAATTTATTTTCTTTTTAAAAGGAAAGCTGTGGCAAATTTAGACACATTTTTTAAGTGCAAAGACATCATATGGTCAGCAAGGGTCTGTATAGTCAAAGCTATTGTTTTTCCAGTAATAATCTATGGTTGTGAGAGCTGTACTTTAAGTAAGGCTATGTACTGGAAAATTGATGCTTTTGAGCTGTGGTACTGGATAAAACATTTAAGAATTTGGTGGACTGCAAGATCTGCAGTACTTAAGAAATTAAACCTTGACTGTTCACAAAAAAGCCTGATAGTAAAAATAAAATTCACATACTATGGGCACATAATGTGAAGACAGGATTCATTTCATAAACACTGATGGTGGGAAAGGCTGAAGGTAGAAAAAGAAGAAGAAGAAGAGGGGGAAGACAGGCTAAGACAGACAGCATTACTGAAACAGTTTTTAACAGAAAGGCCTGGTGTACAAAAGTTCTTGAAGTCATGAAGACTTAAAATTAATTAAGTGACTAAAGAACAACAGCAGCCACAAACCACAGACCTTTCATCATCAGACAACGTGCTCACATGCTTTTAGGGTATTTCTTCCATTTTCCTCCAAAAAGACCTTATAAAACATCCTGTTTTTTTTTCTTAGTCTGTTATATATCGTTGTCTAATTAACATGACCATATCAGGTATATTTAGGCATCTCTCCATTTTTTATATATTTTAGTAATGTAAATATTGTTTACTTGTTGCATGCCTTAGCTGTATTACCCAGCTTACTACAATATGTTGTTTCTTTTATCCTATATTAACAAAGCAACAGTTCTCAGCCCTACATTATGGACTCACCTTTTATACTTTCTTTATCTTGTGACAGTACTAATTGCTTGGTAGTGCTGGTTAGTCTCTTCACTTCAGCCAGTTTGTTTTACCATTTAAAGCTGCCATCGGTATGTTCTGTGTACCATCTATCTATCTATCTATCTATCTATCTATCTATCTATCTATCTATCTATCTATATCTCTCTATCTATCTATCTATCTATCTATCTATCTATCTATCTATCTCTCTATCGGGTCTATATTATATGAACAAAAGTTCATATGAACGAACGCTCTAATGAGTGAAAATGCAAAACATTGAACGTTATATTGTGGGGGGCTGCGCCCCCCACACCCCACGCTAAATATATATTCCAACTCTGAGATCGCACTACAGTGAGGAAAGGGCAAATATCCCTATCTTCACTGTACTGCGACCCCAGAAAAAGCTTTTCGATGCCCGGCATTTTTGCTCATTAGAGCGTTCGTTTATATGAACTTTCGTTCATATAATATAGACCCTCTCTATCTACCTATCTATCTATATATCTATTTATCTACATATCTACCTATCTATCTAATTTACACTATCAAAACCCTTCCGCTTATCCTTTTACTGTTTATCTGTGTATTGTGATATGTAAACTTTGCATCTTTTTGAAAGTAAATTTATGCTAGTCTGTTTAGGTGAATACAATATTTCAAGAGCTTGTACATTGCAGAAGACCACTAGGCAGTGGTAATTATTTTTCTGACCATTTTCAGTGTGAAAAAAAATATTGCCTGGTTAATTAACTTGCTCAGGGTCAAAGAGTTTGCAAACGGAAACTGATGGACTCAATTTTAGGACAAAGCTCATTGCGTCAAACCACTGTGATAAACTACTAGAAAATCCTGCAACTTTCTTTCCTTTTGTATCACTTGTCCCCATATCTGCCAACCATCAACTTCCCCTCTGTGAAACATTACACTGTCTGAAGGAGCAATCATCCACACACTCATGAGGGTGCTTTGTGCTCCCATCCGCATCCTAACAACTGGTAACATGAACACTTTCATCATTGCATAAGTCAATTATTTTCTCTCTGCCTACACATGCATGGACCTCTGTTCTCCAGAAAAGTCCCTGTCATTAGGACAGTAGCATGCACCAGGAAGGATCCACCATCCCTTCCCATATCTGCTCTACCCGCATTAGCAAGCAACCAAGCCAGTAATCAAACTCCAGTCACCCTGGCTGTACTCAGGGCTTTATCCTTCTATGGCACCATGGCAGGTGCTTCATGTCTTTTTCTTTTTGTTATTAAGTTATTAAGGTCCTTCCTGATTGTATGCATGATCTTACACCTTACTCCTGCTCCTGTATTACATTTCTGAGCACTGGTATTGCAAGCCTTAAATTATACCTTGGATGAATCAAATTGCTTCTTTATATGTCCTTAATATTAATAACCATCTTACCATCTTGAACTTCCGAACATGTTGGATAGGAAAGAAGGAAGTGAAAAGTTAATCCATGTCACAGTAAAAGACTACATCAGAGACATTCTTAGTTTATAATGTCCGTGCATTCTTGCCTTTGTTAAGGCCACTTCTGCCTCCAAAAAGCATGGATTTTGTGAAAAGGCCATCAACAAGCATAAATTTTAAAAGTCAAATAAGGTGGGTGGAGTAGAAGAAAATTACTCATGTCATTACACTGAGGGTGCAAATACCCCACTCATGATATCTAGCAGATAATGCAAGTTCTGTTTGACCAAAGACAGCAGCAGCTGGGTGATTCATGTGAGAGTACATCTAAGGAAGCCCATTTAGGTGAATGCAGTATTTCAGGAGCTTGTACACTGCAGCAGAGCATTTAGTAGAGACCATTTATTTGAAGCAATGCAGATATGCATGTGCACACAGAGCACACGCTATACATGCATATTGGCTACCATTAAACTAAGGAGGACTTTCACAGTTCAAATAATGGAGGCATCACAGGTGAGGATGACTAACCAAAGACAAGGACCACCAAACAGGGAAAAGATGCACAGTACACACATAGAAAGAGTGCAAGGGGAAAGACCTGGACAGGACAATAGACAAACAAGATGCAGGGATGAGAAGTGCTGGTTACAGCACTATGACCCATAGGCCACTATGTCAGGTATAGCAAGATGAATCAACAACTGCAACTTTTTTACACATACTGAACAAATCCTGAAGGATGTATGGAATATATGAGAGTATATGCAAACAACATAGGTTCATAAGTTCATAGGCACTCACTAGGCTATTGATCAATAAATATCTTTAGAAACATAGCCATACATTCCCATTAGGTTTTTAGCACTACAAGATCTTTATACTCAGCTGGTGACTCCCTATACACAAACTATGTCACAAAACTAAGAAAATCTGTTCCCCTTCAAATCAAAATATCAGACAATGCAACCTTCTTTAGAACTCTGCTTCAGGACCACTTAAACAACTAATGGCACTGTTACTGCAGCACTGCTGACTAAATTCAACCTCTTCCAAACTCTCCAAGCTGTTTTTCCCCTCCTGATCACCTCTTACTGGATTTTACTTAACAAAAGTGCCATTCATGTACTGCTTTAATCACACTGAATCGAAAGTCTCTTTTCTCAGAAGGAGTGGCTCTCCACCTACGCTATCCTAAGTTATGCATGTTGGCATCTAACACCATCCTGAATTGTTCGGTTAATGGACTGTCTGCACCTGGCTGTCTAAAACTGTCTTCATCAGTGCACAAAATTAGTATGTAAACAGTCTTGCAATTTTTTTTACTATGTATCCCTCTGTATTTTTTACCTTGTTTCTTAACTTGTACTTTTTACTTCAGGTATTATTTTTGTACATTGTAATTCTACATTGTTATAAGGAACTTTTCTCCTTGGGCCTCACCTCCTCTGAAAAGGGGTATGCTTTGACATCCCAGATGGATATTCTGAGTAAACAAATGCTAAATAAACTAAATAAATAAATAAAGTATGAAGGGACATTATACTTAGTGACTGGCCTGATGTGTGCAGAATATAGTGGACTGATCACATCTGTAGATCTGGATGCCATACTCTTAGTAATCAGCTGTTGAATGAAATAGCACTTTCTCACAATAATGGATACACGGTGATTGAATGGATAGTTTGTTGTCTACATAGTAGGGTGTTTTAAAACAATTGCTTTTCTCTAATTATTTTGCATAGGTTTCAAAAATGTGAGGTTTGGTAAGTTGTGTATGTATGCAAAAAATTAGAATTGTCTGACTTCATTAAGTGACAGCTCACAGCATATAAAAAATCACACTGTTTCCAGTACCACTAATTGCATTCCAGTTTTGTATTTATCTATCTCCAGTCAGTTTTACTTGAGCTTCCATAACCTCCTGCAACTTACTTTACTTATATAAAGCCTTGTGCACTATTTAATTCTATTTTCATTGTTCAGAATTCTATGCTGTTTCCTGTTTACACTGTTCAGAGTGAAACATTGTATTTAATTACTTTTTGATGATTTATCAATTCATACAGTTTCTGCACATGTGGCTGGCAGTGTTAATGTTAATTGATAGAGCCCAGTCCTCCTAATGGTAAACCATGAGCTCAGTGAGAAAGTCAACCAGAGCTGCTGCTGATGTCTGGCTTGTTGGCCAACAGTTACCTGCCCTTAATATCTCAACTTGCTCAGCTTCTAATCAACAGTCACGTTTTACGCAGACTGTTCTATGATCTTAAAACCAAGTTAACTCTTTCAGCGAGTTGTTTAAATGTTGTTGATGAAGTTCTGCAGTTATGGCAGTTAGCTAGCATACCTACAACGTAAAAGCCGAATGCAGTGGCAACACTCAAAAGTCTGTATGAGAAGCATTTTAGAATCAAGAAGAATAAGAAGCGCCAGTCAGATACACAGTCTCAGTTAGAAACAGATTTTAGCAATGCACTTCTGAAGCTTTTTGATGTGGGGTATGCTGATGCAGAATTATTGATAAAGACTCAAGAAGACTGGGATTTTCTACAAGATCAACATACAGACAGAAAAATGATAACTGGTGGAGAGGACATTGAATTCAAAAAACGAATGGACAGAAAGGGAAAATGAGTACAGGAAAAAAATGAAACGCAAAGTTAAAGAACAGCTGAAAGAAACAGTCAGAGAAGCTGGAGAGCTGACAGAGGCAGAAGACAGTAGTGAGCATGAAAACAATGATAAAGATGATGCAGCAGCAAGCATGTTAAAATACCACCAGAATTTAGTAACTTGGTAGACAGCCTGTCAAAGAAGTGAGCACAGTAGATACAGGATCGCCTGAATCGGTATCCAAAAAACGACGACTGGTGGATGATCCTCTTTTTGTTGCCAGCTTGGACTGCACAAGAATAACTTCTCATCAAGTGATGCATATTGTTGCACTGGTGCTGCAAGCAGCTGGCGTTGAGGTAAATAATCTGGTCATGTCCACAAGTTCAATACACAGAGCAAGGCAAGCTGCACAACAATCCCATTGCTGAGAATGTAAAGAAGCAGTTTCAACCATCAACACCCCTTGTAGCACATTTTGATGGGAACCTGTTACCTCAAAGTGATGGAGAATTTGCTGATTACATGCCAATTGTTGATACAGGTCGAAATACTGAAAAACTGCTGGACATACCCCAACTTCCATCAAGCACTGGTGAGCTGATGGGACAAGCAGTGTTGCAGACATTGCATAGCTGGCCAGGTGTTCCAGAATGGCTAGTTTGGTTTGTGCTTTGATACTGCCAGTGCCAATATTGGTGTGCACACAGGTGCCATCACAGTGATTCAGTGAGGACTTGAGAAATGATGCTTGTTTTTATCATGCAGGCATCATATTTTAGAAATTATTTCTACAGCAGTGTTTGACATGTTTTTCGCATCTTCAGGACCACAAATAACAGTTTTCAGAAGATTTAAAGAATACTGGAAACTTCTTGACTTGCATGCATACACGCCACTGGTTAGGGAAACTGGAGGTGATGGATGCCTGTTAGACTGTGAGAAGCACTGGCTAGCTGAGAAGTGAAGTGAGGTTGTTACACTACTGTGAGATGAGCTGATGTGTCAAACACAGCTTTGTGATGACTACCTTGAATTTCTCAAGCTGTCATTGCTCATCTTCGATGACAAACCTCAAGGTGAAGCATTTGCTTTCAGTCCAGCTGGTGCATACCATCGTGCCAGGTGGATGGCAAAAGGCATATACTGCCTTAAAATCTACTCCTTCAGGGAGCAGTTTAGATTAACTGCACATGAAATTCAGGCTTTTCACCAAATCTGCCTCTTCACAGTGGCAGTGTACATTAAAGAATGGTTTTCAGCTACTGACACTTGTAATGCTCCACTCAGTGATCTTTGCCTGTTGCAGACACTGGAGACTTTTGCAACCATAGACAACCAGATGGCTCAAGTTGCTTTGTGAAAGCTCAAGGGACACCTTTGGTATTTGAGTGAAGATCTCATAGCACTGTCTTTGTTCTCAGATCAAGTGTGGAATGAAGAGAAACAGCACATTATTGCTGCTGTAGCGCTGCCGCTTCACAGTAAGACGCTGTACGGTTCGACTCTCAGCTAGAGCGTCTTCTGCATGGAGACATGCGTGAATGGGCGTACCTTCGTTGAAGGTTGTGCATTAGGGCTGGCAACTCAGCACGTAAAAATCAACTGCCAATCATTAGCGGACCGGAGTTCCGCTGTGGTGACCCCTAACTGGGAAAAGCCGAAAGACACAACAACACTTGAAGCCTTGAAAATGTCACCCAGTAAGGAAGATCTAAGAAGAGTCAATGCAAAAGCTGTTGCCAGTTTCCAGGGCATGACCTTATCTGACTTTGCAACAGAACAATCAATTAATCTGTTCACTGCTGTCAGCATAACCCATCTTTCCTTACAGTTGATCCTGCAGCATGGAGTGACATGCCTGACTTTATCATTGCGAAACAAACTGTTACAGCTTTGCCAGTTGTTAACGACTGTGCTGAACGAGCAATCAAATTAGCAACCGACTTCTGTCAAGTGCTGACTCACAACGAGGAACAGCGAAGGCTGGTATATCAGATCATTGAACACCATTGACAGAAAGTCACACAACCACTAAAAAGACACTATAGTACTATAAATGAACTGATGTAAACTTGAGCTTACTACCTATGAATGTTAAATCCAAGAAAAAATGAAGATAAACAATCCCAGTAGAAACTTTGCAAAGAAAACACAACTAGGAGCTCCAAAGGACTAGGACTTGAATCAGGATAATTCCCTTTATTGCAAAACATAAAAAACAAAACTGTAAAAACACTGCTAAGTTAAGCGCTTTCGTCTTGTTGTAATAAAGACATCAGAACCATATACATCCAAAATCATTGAATACTTTTTAAAACTGGTGGAAAAAAAACACTCCCCTTCTATCATCCAATCATTTAAGGTCGCAAAAGACCAACAATGTTTAAAGCTATAGTGCATCAATAAAAAAATCAAAACTAAATTAAAATATAATCACACTTAAAGAATATTACATTAATGCTCCAGTTAAAACAAACTTTATATTAATTATATTTTTTTAGATCTGTCCTTCAATTTATTGATTATAGAAATACTCTCATTCAAGCCAGGTGGGACCATGGCATTAAATCTAAATTACCAAAACATTTCCTTACGCAATAGCCTGCTTTTCCAGTCTCCACAGTAAGATGATATACTTACCTGTTCTACAATGAAAAATTTAAATTTCTCAAACCCCACACATGTTAAAGAGTGCCTAGCTAAAGCACTTTTAATCATTTTGCTGTATACTGTAAATATGTTGGTAAATCCGCTTATTAAAAGCATTATTGGTTTTGCCAATATAAAATGCTTGGCATCTAGAACAGACAGCAAAGTATATCACTCTTTCTGAATTACAGTTAAACCTACCACCCCTGGTGTACCCCTTAATTTTATCATACACCCAACCCTCATATCAGCATTCAATAAATCTGCACTGATTACATCTTCCACATTTCAAATTTTTAGGGAAACTTCCTGGGATATCAGTAGGTGGATTTTCCAAGATGTTCTTAAAATTACTCCTTCCTTTATAAGTAAAAGTGGGCTTAACATCCCTAAATCTTTTGGTGCCATCATCACAACTAAAAATAAACCAGTTTTTAGAAATAATGCTCTGAACGCCCTTTGCATCAAGTGAATAGTGCAAAACCATATTGGTGAGAAGGTCGAGTAACCGTTCATTGCTAGACTCAACATTCCCAATACTGTTAAAGCCCTGTTTAATAATGGGGACATAAATGCCTTGATGTTCACTCCATACTTGTCCAGCAACCTCATCCAATAAGGAAATGAGATAGTTGCATTCCAAGAACATCTTTTTTAAAAAATTAAATTCCTCATAACAAGTATCGTCGTCTGATGTCAGCCTAGACACCCTGATAAACTGACTCTTAACTATACCCCTTTTCTGATGATCGGGGTGGCCACTAGAGTAGTACAAAAAGTCATTACAATATGTGAGCTTTCTATAGATCCTTGTTGTAAAATTGCCAACTAATGAATGTCTAATTTTACTATCCAAATCATTTATTTTGTTGGCATTAACACGATGTGTGAATTCCAAAAAATCTGTACTAATTTCTATCTGCCTCAAAAATTCATTAAATTGATCCCACTCCCTTGCCACAAAATCAATAAATCATTAAGGTATCTGTAATATGCTTTACAAAGCTTAAACAGAGGAAGCTGAAAAACAGTGGCTAGTTCCCACCTGAGTAAAAAAACATTGGCAAATACAGGGGCACAGATTGCACCCATTGCCATACCAGAACACTGCTTATAATACTGATTACAGAAGACCAAACAATTATTGGATAAAATAATATCCATGAACTCGTGAACCAATACTTCATCATTTTGAGATAATCCCCCATAGGATTTAACAATTTTGTCAAACCACATAAGACTGTTTCCTGGGGAATAACACAAAACAAGTTTTTAATATCACGTGTGATGAAATAACAAAAATCACTGTCCACTTGTCTCATTTTATCCAATAGGTCCCATGAATCACACACAATGCGGTCAAAGGACTTGAAAATATTTTTAAGTTTAGTATCCACAAACTTAGCCAAAAGTTCAGTTATAGATCCTGCGGATGCCACAACTAGCCATGTTCGAATGAAGTTTCAGGATACCAAAAGTTCTCAGAATAACAGGGTCTTGTACCATTAAAAAAATCATATCGATCCTGTGAGAGCTGATCAAACAAAAAAAAGTTCATCCAGTGCTACTCTGATAGCTCTATAGGCTATATTGACCTTATTCAGGGACACAGAGTTGTAAATGGATGTATCACACAACAAACCTAACATCTGACCCTGATAATCAAGATTGTACATGATAACCAGACCACCACCTTTATTAGGTTGCATACATCTAATATCAGTGTCCCATACAAGAGATGTTAAAATTTCTTTATCATGAGGCGAAAGATAGTAATAACAACGTTGACACTGTTTATATAACAAATCTCTAATTTCCTTTTCACAAACTCTTTCAAACAGTTGTATGGCTGGATGTAAAGGTGGATTGGCTATACTTTTCTTCTTTAAATTGCTTACACTCATAGCACTAGCACCTTCATCCACCCCATGCAAAATATCAAGATTCAATTTTCTAGTGAACAGTTTCAAGTCTAATAAGGAATGTTAAAGTTAAACCCTTCAGAAAAAGCGTGTGATGAGCAGGTTCAACAGGGAGTTCAGTAAAATTATAGATGTTAAATTGTTTAAAAGAAATTATTTTTACAGTACTTGTAGTGTCGAAATGAATATTCTCTGTCATCATCTCCTCCTCTAAAGCTTCCTCATTCCTCACTGTTTCCACTGCCCCTGACCTTGATTCTCTCTCTCCATGATTTTCTTAGGTTGTCTGAACCATTCACTTGTCTTTGTTGACTGACAATGCATTGGGAGTGTCTGGGTTGTGGTAACCCTAAAGGGACAGATGTGTCCTCATCACCAACTATTTGTTCATCGTCTGGGTCAACAACATCCACGACATCCGGTCCAGCATTGTCCAACCTCCAGCCAAGTGGTACAGGATACACTGTTTTTTTCTGATAATCGGCATCATCTCTTGCCTTCTTCACTTTCTGTCCTTTTCTCTACCTGAAAGAAAACGTTTTCATACTCATTCTTATATTGAGAGAAAGCTAAATCCTGTGTAATAGAGCTCACTAACTTTTGTACCGTACTCTTGAGCTCTGTGAGTAACTTTTCATTTTCTCTCATAATAATTTTAATCAAGTCAAGATCAGTCCGACCAAATAATTCCAAGAGTCCTAAGTGGAACACACTGTTGGGGACCACCCCTTGTAGATACTTGCACACACGGAGACCCTTCGGTACATGTCCTCTTTTAACACTCTCCCCAAAAATGCATTGTCCAATTGTACTGATTTAATTTTGAAAAGTTGCTTCTCCAAAAGGTAAATTTGTTCCATTAAGGTTAATACTTGCCATTAATTATCATACCACACTCATTCTGTTCCAAAATTGCTGTAGTATCCAGCCATCTATTAAGTTGGGAAGGACAGGTGTAGTCACTTATAAATTTCTCGCCAACTTGTTGTAGATTAGAGCTCCCTGTTATATTTGTTACCAGGAGCATCAACTTCCCACACAGTACCATTTAAAAGCAGCTCCTGATGCAAAGAATTGGTCACTTGATGAGTAACTTGCTGTGTAAGCTGCTGTATAAGGAACGTTAAATCGATATTACCTGTTGTAGGAGTCCCAACTGAATTCAAAAGCAAGTCCTGTGAATCCTAAGTAGCTATGTCATTGCCTCCGTAAAAAAGCAAAATCCAAGAAAAAGTGACGGTAAACAATCCCAGTAGAAACTCCACAAAGAAAACACAACTAGAAGCTCCAAAGGACCAGGAATTAAGTGTGATTATGTTTTAATTTAGTTTTGTTTTTATTGATGCACTATAGCTTTAAACCTTGTTGTGCTTTTGTGACCTTAAATGATTGAATGATAGAAGGGAAGTATATTTTTCTGCCTCTTTTAAAAGTATTCAGCTGTTTTGGATGTATATGTTACTGATGATATCTTTATTTCAACAAGATGGAAGCGCTTAACCTTACATAGTGTTTTTACAGTTTTTACAGTTTTGTTTTTTACGTTTTGCAATAAAGTGAATTTTGCTGGTTCAAGTCCTGGTCCTTTGGAGCTCATAGTTGTGTTTTCTTACCTATGAATGTTGTTCATTTTTACTAGGCTTATTTTTTTCCTAAACTGTTTGACATTTGTATTGCTCAGAATTACAAACAGACATTTCAGATGCAGCATGAAACTGATATTTGCAATTTGTGTATTGATTTGTGAATATATTTAATTTCTATTGGTGCAATTTGGAAACAAAATGTAAAAATCTCAGAATTAAAGTGCACTGAGCTGTCACTTAACTTGGAGTTTAAGGCACTACATTTTATATGGTTCTTTGTCCTACCAGTCCTCATAAAATCAGGGGTATGCAAACAGAAAATCAAAAAAAACTTTTTTTTTTTTTTACATATACACATGAAACACCCTACTACATAGGCTCTCACGTCCCTAATTACTGGATCAATTTTTAGGAGTGTGTTGTGAATGTGATAGTAAAAGGGTCTCTTGCTCGCTTGCTTCCTGAAGGATACAATTATTCATTTCTTGTTATTCAGTTCTAGTACATGGTTTTGACACCAGCTATTGGTTTGGGAAAGGCCGTCTTGGAGAATGTCAGTGTCCTCTGGGAAGTTTATGATGGCATGAAGTTTACAGTCATCTGCGAACCTGGTCAGCCACAAAGCCTTAACAGTAGCTTTGACCCCTGAGAAGGAATTAGTCTAAGGACTGAACTTTGGGGTACAACACTAGTGACAGGTTCTTTGAATGAGGCAGAGCAGGCCACCCTAATTTTCTGGGTTCTGTTTTTCTACCTGTTTACTACTGGTATTGAACATCTTTGTAAGGTCTTGATACTGATCAGCCTTCATCCATTCTTCAGTAACCTTCTCAAAGAAGTCAACCAGGTAAAGTAGGCAGGATCCACTCTTAAGAAATTTGGACTGGCTTGGGTTGAAAGTTTGTAGATTACCTATGTCCTTATTTATTCATTTCATAGTGAACCTATCCTTAGCCGTACAGATGAAGCTTGTCAGACTTATGGGTCTATAATTTCCTGGGTGTATTGACACTCTACTTTTGTGCATGAAAATGACAGTTACTGTTCTCCTTTCAACCAGCAGAATGTCTGTTTGGAGGCTGATATTGAATAGCCTCTGTAGGGACTGCGACAGATCCTGTATCAGGCTGGTCAATAAGCAGTACCTTATTTTATCTGGCCCATAGAAGCAGTAATTTTGACCTTGATATTGCCTTGAGGACTTGTTTATGGGAACTTGGTATACATGTGGGTATGAGATCTGGGAATGTTGGAGCGGGAGTAGTTAGAGCTTAATTTATCTGCTAGTACAAAGGCTATGTCCTCCGAGTCAGAGTATGCATTATCATTTACTATTAGTTCTACACAGTGCTTGGCATTGCCTGTAAGTTTTTTTAAACAGCTAAAGAAGGCGTTGTGAATGTCCTTTTTCTGGGTGGCAATATTGACCTCATATCTGGCTTTGGTTGATTTGATCATGGTCTGGAGTGCCCTGTTAAGTTCAGCAAGACCTTTTTTGCATCTTGAAAGATATATTTGTTTTGTGTACAATTATTTTTTTTCTTTTATTATAGAGCCTATTTATAATTGAGTTCCACAATAGTGGTTTATTTTTGAAATTGGCATTGTGTTTACTTTGAAAAGGGGCAGATGCATCTTTGCAGCTATTCACATGTACAGACTTTCATGGTAAAGGATTCTTCATAAACAGTGGAGTCATTGAGCTGGAAGGGGATGCTTAATTTAACGAAGTCATTACTCAGTTTCAATAGATTAGCCTTAACATAATATCTGAATACCAAGGTATTGGAGGATGCTTCTGTTTTCATTAGTAAGGTGAATGTGACTAATTTATGGCCCATTTTCACAAGGGAAGGAGTCACAATTCATAGGGAGCAGAACTGCCTTTATAGTGGTGAGAACCAATCCAGGATTTTATCACCCCCTGGGTGGGGTGTGGACTAATTGGTCCAGAGCTTTTGTACTGATGATGTCCAGAAATCTCTGGATATACGTTTGAGGATGTGTAAGTTCCCCAGTTACTGAAGGGGTAGCTGAAGTCTCCTAGGAGAATGGTGTCTGGTTTATTGCACAGGGACTCCATACTAGTTAGGTAGGAGTTATGGACTGAGGGGGGATAGAAGGGGTCCTATAATTAGCCATGATATTATTATGAGTCTTGTTAATGATAAGTTGAATGTAGAGGAGTTACACATTGTTATCCTGTATAAATAGTCTGGAGGTGAAGTGTCTTTTTACAAATATGAAGAAACCGCCTCCTTTAGTGCCTTAACCTAGTGCGGTGGGCCTGAATGTGTGGCAGGCATTAAAACTCTCCACTGATATGGTGCTTTCAATATTCTTGAACTAGGTCTGCCTAACAATGCATATATCAATGTTTTACAGGTTAAGGAATGCTTGTAGGGAATGGAGTTTTTTGTCAATGCTCCTAATGTTGAACAGCAATGTTAACCAGATTCTGTTTTGTTATGATGGACGTTTTTGAGAACTGATGTTGCCTAAAAAGGCACTGCTATTGGAATGTACAAAGTTGTAGCTAATATGTAAAAGCATTGGGGGGATACGTGCAGGTCATCCCTGGCAAAGCAGTTAGGGCTGCCTACCATCTCGACCCAGGCAGATATGTATTGGACCTCCTTTGAATAACACCATGATGTTGTATTGCTACATCATTCTTGGTGAAGGTAAAATGCAACTCATGGCTAGGTTCATACCCATCTCTGACACATATTCTGAGTGCTCTCTCATGTCTCTCTTCATATAGGCCAGTGAAATAAGTCTCAAGTCATTTATAACCACATGAATTCTGACTGTGTCATGTGCATATTTGTGGTGCAAAGACATGAGTGCATAATGCAGTAAATTCTGACACTTGATAAGCAACTGATTGTGATCTTCTCCTTGCCTAGCCTGGTGAGGTGTGCCTCGCAATAGAGTCACCTATGACTAGGATGTTGGATTGTATGGAGGTTTGCCTTATGGGCTTTTGAAATGTGACACTATGACTTTTTGACATAAGTTTCATGTTGGATGCTGCCTGTGTTGTATGTTTATTAGGTTACTAACAGTACTTTTTTCTTAGGTTACATTTAGTAGGCCTTTGTGGTTTGGGTAGGTTACTTTTAAGAGACTCATGTGCTTGATTTGATCTGTGCATGTGATAGGTTTAGTGTGGTGTTGTGTAGTTCTGGCAACCTGATTGTTAATTGTAGTGTCTTCATGTGAGAGTTTTGCTCCTGTAACATTAAATAACTGTATCTCTCACACACTGTCATTCTGATTAAGTAGTAGGTGGTTGTCCCAAATCACGAGACAGTTGTTACATTGCCACAGGATGCCCATTTCAATGAAGATGGCTGCAGAGACAGTTGGAAAATTCAAATCCATGGTTCCAGGTGCTAACTAATGTGGGTTGAAGGAGAGGAAAAAGTAACGTTGACTAAGGAGGTACTACCTGTCTGCCTGGGGAGATAGTGCAGGTCTTTAAACAGATGCATGCAGCTAGAAATTGATGACCCTTAGCTCCTTCTGTCACCAGAATAATAAGAAGGGTAGCATTAATCTCAAACTGCGTCCCAAGAAATAGTATTAAACCAGATGTTGTTGTGTTTGGTACACTTCCTGTAGTCGTTTTTTGGTAGATTCCCTGGATAGGACTGACAACAGCTGAACATGCTGACAGCCAAGCTATACCACAGCCCTGAACAGGTTCTCAAACTGCAACCAGACCACTCTGTGAAGTTTCATACAGTCTGCTCAGAGATCAGCAGGAATCAATGTCCCATGCTCCTTCTCTCACCAGAAGCAAGAAAGTAGCATTAATCCTATGCTGGCTGCTATCTATAAAATTTCAGGCATTCTGGTGATTGGCAGTCTCTAGGAAGGGCAGAAAATAATGTCCCTCTTCTTCTTCTTAGTCAGAAAGAGCAAAACAGAAGCACTTTTCCCAAGCTAGATCCTCTTAAGCAGTACCTAGGCTCTTCATGATTGATAGTCTAGTCCTAGCTGTTACAGATATTAAAAGCAAGGTGGAGAAGTGGATTAATACTTTGAAATATTGCAATGTGCATTAAGTGAGTGGGATGATATGAGACAGAGGCTAAGTCAGGCTTTAAGAGTCTAAGGAGGGGATCTTCCCAGTTAGATACACAAAGGTGTGGGGCATTTCAGTGAAGATGCACCCATCCCAGTATATATATATATATATATATATATATATGTATATATATATATATATATATATATATATATATATATATATATATATATATATATATATATATATAATTATATATATATGTATATATATATATATATGTATATATATATATATATATATGTGTGTGTGTGTGTGTGTGTGTGTGTGTGTGTGTGTGTGTGTGTATAAACAGTTGCAGGATGTGGAGAACCCACTATGTTATGACAGACATGAACAGCAGCTGTTGAGCACTAGATGTACCCATTCATTGGACAGCCAGATTAGTAGTGCAAACATAGGCTGCACGTAAAGACAACTATTGTTTGCAGGCACAAACAAGTGCAAATGATTATAGTTAGTCTGCATAATGAGGTGGTGGACAACAGCACACTCTCACAAAGCTATATATTCTACATCAAAGAACTTCACTTTACTGTACAACCACACTGTGCTGCTCTGAGAAAACTTTATCCATGTAAACTTTCCATTTCCTGGAAAGTAGTGATGAAGGAAAGCCACTGTGGATGTCCAGCCTTGCAGTGTACATTATGTTTTTCTCAGCTTACAGCAATGTGAACACATGTCCTGCAGATACATGAGGCCATCTCAGGCTATTGCACCGCCCCTCTGTCTTCTTTTGCATAGCAAGATAGGTTCTCCTTTCTTCTTAAGTGTCTGCTTCTATTTGTCAAGTACACAATTATCTCCAAACCATTCTGTGACCTTGCAGCAGCAGTCTGGCCTATTAAGCAGCATGTCCACTGTAGCTAGTGGCAAGTAAAGTGATTTCAGATAGGTTAGCACTGGAATTTTAACTAGAGTGCCATATTCCACATTATGATGTCTATAAATGAACCTGTCTAATCCCAGAACACATCACTGCACCCTCCCTAAGCCTACTAACACTCCCCATTACTGAACAAGTAGAGTTTCTCTCTGAATCTTACTTTACAATCCACTAGACCTAGACTTCTGTTTCTCCTGCCATTATAGCTATCTGCAACTTCTTATCACAATGAATTATGCTCCCAAGAGCACAGCATGCTGACTCTTAAAGTCATTGTCCAGTCTTATCATCAAATGATTCTTTCAGAAAATGGGCACAGCTTTCAGTGAATACAAGTGTCAAAATACCACTCTTCTGGTAGTTTAGTTACTACTTTATCACCTTGATGATAGTGCCAAATACAGACTGTTCATAGGATCTTGGTTAGCCCTGGTAACTATTCCGTCTTACCATAGTCAAGGATTGCACAGTATTTATGACTCTCTGTTCTCCCTTAAAGCATTCTGCACCTCTTTAGGAAGTTTATTGTAGAAATATCTGTGCACTCATGTAAATAAAATATATTTAAAGACTATGTACTATGTACTTCTATGTGTAGGCAGTATCACTTGTTTACCACAAGAATATGTACTTCAAAAGGCAAGCACTTTCTGCTGATTTTAATGTTCTGTGGTAACATTTCTGATGTTGCCTTTGCCATGGATTGTGTCTGAAAAGGAATCTTGGGTCAGCCCACATATTACTTTAACAAATATAAATAAAAAATAAAATAAATAAATTGAGCTACTGAAGTCCACTATACCTGATTCTCTGCTAGACGATCTGTTATGAAAGGTATTGCCTTAGGTAACTCTTTCAACACCTCAGTCATAAATGCCATTTCAATATTTTGTGTAATGTATCTAGGTCTCAGTGTTGTGTCCTCACTGCTGGCTATGTCCTGTAGAACCCTGTATATATGTTCGGTAGCACTTTGCACATTATGTAATATGCCTCCTCCAACCTTTGTATCAGGAATGCATGCACCAATGGTGTCTATCACAGTCCCCCCCCCCCCCATGAGGTGGATATATACTATGTAGCTGCGGTTCTGGAAGGTTCCATTCATAATCTATTAAGGTGTCTGAGGTATATCATGAATGTTTCTGACTGTATTGAGCAGCACTGCTTTGTTAGAGAGACATGTATTTAGTAACTCCCCTATTGATGAGGGATAGATTCGCCAGCTGTACTGGCAGATCTTTTATAGTATCAGTTGTGTGTCTCCCTGATTCCTCTAATTGCTTTATGTCATGGTAGATAAACAGCTTAGTCAAGGGCAAACCACCACCACCTCCTTTGTGTCCACAAATGTTTGCACTATTGGTGCAGTACTGGGGTTGGAATGATCATGTGATGTCATGCCACTGACTAGAAGTTGCAAAAATCATTAAATGACCCTTGCAATGTGTGTTGTCTTTTCTATTGCAGTATTGATATATTTTGTTACTACTCATCCTCATGATTTAGAGGATGTAGAGGAAACCACAGATGTGAAGCAATGACTTAAGCTATTTAGTTGGTGCCATTTTGTATAATACAAAGAATGCACTTCCCTTGAACATGAAGCCCCTTCCTTGGACTCTGTTGCTGCTTCCTACACCATTCCCATTCAGTACATTCTTATCTGTGTTGTTTCCAACTCCTTTAGTAGCTTTTACAAAACGCATATCTTTGTATCTTCCTCTGCTTGTGTCAGTCTTCTCCTCTCTCTGCAACTTCCCTGCATCCAGTGCTGGTCAGCCTGCATCTGCCACTCCTCTGTGACTCTCACATTCTTCTGTTGTTAATGTGAATACATAGAAACTTCTGGCACTCCTTCCATACTTCTCATGTCTACAGGTATTGCCTGCGTATTGCTCTTGTTATGCTTATCAGAGTAACATGAAAAGTAACACTGCCTTTTCTTTAAATATTGTATGCGACTGGTTGTTCAGTTTTTGCTGATCTAGACTCATTAACGTTGCTGCTGTTAAAAAGTACATTGAAGATGTGAATCATGTGTTAGAACCATTAACAATGGGGACAAACATTACGGCATTCACTAAATACATCAGTATTAAAAAAGTGTTTCTGAGGTGGATAAGCCTCATGCTTTGTGACTCTAAATTACTTCAGGGTCAAACATTCTGAGGGGTAAATGAATGCACCCTTAACCCTGAGGTTTAGCATCCTCAGATTTAGTACAGCTGTAAGCTTTAATGTTCGTGCATATCAATAGCCTTGCCACTTTGAAAATGTTAATATGCCATCAGACCAACTACATATTCCTTAAAGCATCATGAGTAAATGGAAAATAAATGCTGCAAAAATAAATTAAGCAAAAATTAGCAATAACATTTTTAATAAATGTTTGAAAAGCTTCATGCATAGAAAGATGCTGAAATGAAAAAGAGGAAGACAGGGCAGAAATATTACAATCATCACCTGAAATGCATGTGCAAAGTGTAAAACGGACAGAATTGGTAAAAATTGAAATTATACTATGATTCTTTTGGAATACATTAACTGAGAGACTAGATGAGAAGAGAAGTCAGGCAGAAGGCACACATTATTACTTAAATTATGAGAAAAGTTAATAAAGGGAGGACTAGAAAGTGCTTGGGAAAACTGTATGGTAAGGAAGTAAATAAGATGAATATAACTAGCCGTGAAGTGAGAGGAGCATGTGGGCTGCCATTTATACAGGGATGACAAGCTAAAGAACATTTTGAATATTAATGCTTGAGTACACATCAATCCAAAGACATCCAAGAAGGGCTTCTTAGCACTTAAACCTTGGAAAATCAGGACAGGGAAAAGTAATGCAATTAACTATCGTTAATTTCTACCTTTGTTATTATAGTTAAAAGAGGGCATTAAACTTATCGAAAGTATGGATGGCAATAAGGAAAAACAGGAGAAAGAAAGAAATGGGGAAATGGAGAATATGTAACAGACACAATGAGGATGACTAAGTGAAGGGGACTTACGAGAGAAAAAGAGAAGAGAGAAGGAAGGGGATACCTAAGGACAGCACAAAACATGGAGGTATCTTAACCAATAAAATGAGAAAAAGGACTTAGATGGGTAGTAAAACTGGTGACAGGCATAGCAGTACAAAAGGAGGGCAAAGTGAAAAAAAGAGGAGCAGGAAGGATAGAGAGAAAACGGTGCTCAGATCAGATGGTAGAAAAATGTTAAGGAGGAGTGGGTAATGATTTTTGTACTATGAAGAAAAGGTAGGAAGCATTTGTTAAAAAAGGAAAAAGACTAAAGAAAACAGATGATTGTTGTGTTACATCAAAGTAGAAAAAAATAAGTGAGAAGATCAGAAACTCAAGCTTTTATAATCCCAGTTTTGCTGCATAAGAGCATTTTTAGGCATGCAAATGGAAGAACATGAAAATAACATTAAGTTGACTCTAGGAGTCTTTAATATTATCCAGCAAGAAGTGGTGGACAGATTAGATTGGGGGTTAGGGGAGCCTGCAGGATTTTTTGCAGGGGGTGCAAACCCAGAGTCCCCACACACAGCCTCCCAATGCAGCTCCCCCCCATGCAACCATTTCAATGTCATATTACTTGGCTATTTCTCCCCATTTGCCATAAAACTGTTCAAAACATTACTGTTTTATGCTTTACTTTTACAATGATGACAGATATTTGGATTTAATTTACAAATTTTATTTCAAATTTTATAGCACAAACACTGATAGACATGTGCTAAACAAAGCGATAGTCTTACAATGAAAACATACTTGGCATTAAAACTTCTCTACCTTTGAAACTTACATTAATTGAAACAGCATTAAAACCCACATTCAAAGAAAATGCATCTGGCCAGTGGCAGGTTAAGTTTACCTTTGGGCTTTTTTCAAATTATAGGCACCTTGCACACATTTTAGGACCATGCAAAAGTTCTTTAATACAATCAGGAAGGTGAATCAATTATAATATCTAATAATTGAATTATATCCCTTGTATAATACAGCACAACTTTATAGAATGTGTTTTAAATTTATAGTTATGAACATTTTGCCAGTAAAGCAATAAAACAAAACATATGAACCAATAATGACAAACTGACCAATTTAGAAAATATCGACCATAAAAGGCCACTCAAACTTCTGTCATTACAATCCACCAATATCAGTCAATATGCACAATCTCTGCAGAAGTAAAAGTCATCTGAATAATTCAACATTAAAGAGATCTGAAACTAATGAAGAAGCTGTTGCTAGAAAACAACTTTATATTTCAGTGTTTCATCTACAAATTCAGTGCCTGCTGCCCTTGAAGAATAAATTGTCTATGTTACATTAAAAATGGTAAGCTGCTATACTGTAGTAGGGAATGGGTGGCAAGCTGAAAAACAGGTTCATAGTTAATAGGCACCTTATCCAAAGGAGGACATACTCAGGTCTGCAGCACCCTCCCCCCTTACAATACAAGTCCACCTGCTGTTGGGAGTAGAACCTATAGTCGTCTGTATCAAGAGGTAAACATGCTACCTGCTGTGCTACTAACACTGCTTTAAAATTCTGTATGACAATAGTGATACCATTTGCTGAACAAAACAGTTGTACATTTTAAGCAGACTTAGCATGAGCAGCAGCAAACTTGTCTTCCCTTGAAGCTCACAATTCCTTGAAAATAAATTCCACCTGCTAACTCTAACTATAGCATTTCATCACACACACACACACACACACACACACACACACACACACACACACACACACACACACACACACACACTCACCCCTCAACCTCTTAGTGCAAGAAATTCAGACAAAGCCTAAAATAATTAGGGAGAAATCATAAATATTTCTCTTATGAACTTAGAAAATTGCAAGAAAAACAGGATTTGTGTTAGTATGCATTTTTGTAAGGATATGATGATGTCTTAAACTCAAATGTCTGTCATTATTAGCAACTTCAATCCTTTTTTGGAGGAATATGGGGCAAAAATCTGGACATTCTGCAAAAACCTGGACAGCTGAGTGGTTTGCTACCCACTCTTGTACATACATACACATATATACACACACCCACACATACGCACAAGGCCCCGAACTAGGGACACATTTAGAAACTTGCTAGAATAACAGGATTTGTGTTAGAATGCATTTTTCTGAAGGATATGAAGTCAGAAACTCAAATGCATGTTATTATTTAGTAACTTTAATCCTTAGCTTATCCCAGTGATTTGTCGAAAACAGAATTTTTATGAGGAACAGACCAAAAGTATAAGGCAAAAATCTGGACTTTCTGTGAAAATCTGTACAGTTAAGAAGTATGACACACACACATACATCCCCCTACCTTCTTAGAAAGTGGATAGAACAACAAGTTTTGCATTAGTATGCATTTTCTGAAAGATATGAAGTCTAAAGCTCAAATGTCTGCCATTGCCCTTATTTTCTGACTTCAGTCCTCAATGATTTTCCAGGAAAATGCAATTTTATGAAAAACAAACCAAAAATATAAGGCAAAAATCTGGACAATTGCACTTGCCTGCTAGTGCCCTTGATTCTGCCTCTTCACTAGATGTATCATTAGAATTGCTGGTGGTCAGCATTAACCTTTCACCTTCCTACCTCAGTTAAAGCTGAACAGACATAACTGCATAGTCTTTAATGGAACAACAAATACTGAATAAATTAAATTATTGAACTATGTAAATTCACTTGGTAGCAGTTTTCTGAACATTTTCCAGAAAACTAGCTGGCTCAAGTCATAACAATCATTCCTGATGTCTTCAACAGTGACATAACAACCTTCAACTCAGTAAGCTGCAAACATGCTATAGAGAACTGTATATATGCCAGTTGGCCTGCTGTGGCAAAAATCTGTGTGACATTTTTCCTCTAAAATCCAGACATCCATACAGCTCTTAGAATCTATTTACAAATGCGAGATTCTGAGCTTTATTCTAAAAGCATAGCAGAAGCTGTGGTTGAGATGAGAAAAATAATGCACTTGTTAAACATAGACTCTAGGCTGACATACACCACCTAATATTTGGATCACAATCAATAAATACATATACGCAATGCGAGGTATGAACCCCCCTTTGCTTACACACAAACGCACACCCCTACCTCCCTCTTACGTACAAACACACAGGTCTACCTACTACTTACACACACACACACACACACACACACACACACACACACACACACACACACACACACACACACACACACACACACACACACACACACACACACACACCTCTTAAACACTTAAAAACAAACACGCATGCACCTACCTCTCACTTGTACATTCGTCCGTAGTCCAAACATTTTCTGGAATTCAAATTCCACGCAAGCACAAAAGATGAAGATGTAAACCATTGACCATACAGATAAAGAAGACAAAAATAGGTTGCAAACACCTGTTCCATCTGTGCAACTGGATGCAAAAGGCGTTCTTAAAGAAGAACGCCCTTAAAAAAAACATTTTTTTAGTTAGAAGAAAATTAATCTCCTGGCCAGCTGGTTCCAGGGGGGGTGCAAGTGTACCCCCTTGTATCTGCCTGTGGGCACCCTTGGGGTTATGGGATATAGAGAAGACAAAGAATATAATGAAAGAAGAATTAATATTTTCCAGGGATGCAAAAGAATTCAGAGGAGGAGGAGTGTGAGGGCAGCACCAAGGATCAAATGGTGGAAACTGAAAAAGGGTGATTGTAAGGTGGAGTTCAGAAAAGAGTTAAGACAGGCACTGGGTGGCAGTGAAGAGTTACCGAACAGCTGGGTAGCTACAGCAGAGCTAGTAAGGGAGACGGCTAGAAAGGTGCTTGGTGTGACATCTGGACAGAGGAAGGAGGACAAGGAGACCTGGTGGTGGAATGAGGAAGTACAGGAGAGTATACAGAGAAAGAGGCTGGCAAAGAAGAAGTTGGATTGTCAGAGAGGTGAAGAAAGTAGACAGGAGTATAAGGAGATGAGGTGCATGGCAACGAGAGAGGTGGCAAAGGCTAAGGATAAGGCGTATGAAGAGTTGTATGAAAGGATAGACACTAAGGAGGGAGAAAAGGACCTATACTGATTGGCTAGACAGAGGGACCGAGCTAGGAAAGATGTGCAGCAGGTAAGCGTGATAAAGGATAATGAGGGAAACGTACTCACAAGCGAGGAGAGTGTGTTGAACAGATGGAAAGAGTATTTTGAGGGGCTGATGGATGGGAGATCGCAAGTTTACCCCGGGAGTGACCTCAGTGTCACTACTAGACAGAGGTATAGTTTACTAAATAATGGGGTTCCACATGTGTCACTACTAGAGAGGCGCAACTACATAGTATGGGGTGGCGTAAAGCCACATCACTGTTGGCTAGGCTTGTAAATGCCCCCGGGCAGATAGCCTAGTACACTGCTAAGAGGATGAGAGAGAAAGAAGGTTGGATGATGTGGAGATAGTGAATCAGGAAGTGCAACGGATTAGCAAGGAGGAAGTAAGGATAGCTATGAAGAGGATGAAGAATGGAAAGGCTGTTGGTCCAGATGACATACCCATGGAAGCTTGGAGGAGATTGTTTAATGAAATCTTGAAAAGTGAGAGGATGCCTGAGGAGTGGAGAAAAAGTGTTTTGGTACCAATTTATAAGAATAAGGGTGATGTGCAGAGCTTTAGTAACTACAGAGGGATTAAATTGATTAGTCACAACATGAAGTTATGGGAAAGAGTAGTAGAAGCTAGGTTAAGAAGGGAGGTGATGATTATTGATCAGCAGTATGGCTTCATGCCGGGAAAGAGCACTACAGATGTGATGTTTGCTCTGAAAGTATTGATGGAGGAGTACAGAGAAGGTCAGAAGGAGTTGCATTGTGTCTTTGTGGACTTAGAGAAAGCATATGACAGGGTGCTTAGAGAGGAGTTGTGGTATTGTATGAGGAAGTCGGGAGTGACAGACAAGTATGTAAGAGTGGTACAGGATATGTACAAGGGTAGTGTGACAGCGGTCAGGTCTGCAGTGGGAGTGACAGATGCGTTTAAGGTGGAGGTGGGATTACATCAAAGATCAGCTCTGAGCCCTTTCTTATTTGCAGTAGTGATGGACAGGTTGACAGACGAGATTAGGCAGGGGTCCCCGTGGACTATGATGTTTGCAGATGACATTGTGATATGTAGTGAGAGTAGGGAGCAGGTTGAGGAGACCCTGGAGAGGTGGAGATATGCTCTAGAGAGAAGAGGAATGAAGGTCAGCAGGACTAAGACAGAATATGTGTGTGTGAATGAGAGGGAGGATAGAGGAATGGTGAGGATGCAGGGAGTAGAGCTGGTGAAAGTGGATGAGTTTAAATACTTGGTATCAACAGTTCAGAGTAATGGCGAGTGTGGAAGAGACATGAAGAAGAGAGTACAGGCAGGATGGAGTGGGTGGAGAAGAGTGTCAAGAGTGATTTGTGACAGACGAGTACCAGTAAGAGTGACTGGAAAGGTCTACAAGAGGGTAGTGAGACCAGCTATGTTATATGGGTTGGAGACAGTGCCACTGACAAAAAGGCAGGAGTCAGAGCTGGATGTGGCAGAGTTATAGTTTCATAGTTTCATAGTATAGTACTAGGCTATCTGCCCTGGGGCATTTGTAAGCCTAGCCATAGTGATGTGGCTTTTGCCACCCCATGAAATGGTACAAAAAATGTACAGAATAAATTTAGAATACTGTGCCTCTGTCTAGTAGTGACACAATGAATGTCCCCTTATATAATAGAATTAGTTTACTGTGCCCCTGTCTAGCAGTGACACAGATGTGACCCCTGGGGTAAACTTACGATCTCCCATCCACTCATCAAGATTTCTCTTGAAGAGAGTCAGTGAGGGCTCTGCCTAATATGAACTGGGATCTTGTTCCAAAGCATGGGAAGCCTCTGGGTTATGAATCTATCCCTCCAGCATGTCCTATTCATACTTGTGCTGAGGTTTAAGTCTTTAGCTCTCGTGGTCCTGATGGATTTGGATTTTTTTGAGGTGGCGCATGTCCATCAGATCCTGATTGGACATGGCCTTGTCGTCAGGCAGAGATCACCTCTGAGCAGGCGGTATGCTACTGAATAGAGCTGAAGTTTCTTTAGTCTGGCAGAATAAGACATATGTTGGAGACCCTTGATCCTCTTGGTGAGGTACTTTAGTGGTCTCTCCAGCTGTTGCAAATGCCGGGTGAGGTACATACCAAATGGGGCATTGTACTCAATCATGGGTCTGATGAGGGAGGAATATAGGGGTACAATGACCTCCTTGGATCTGGATGTGAATCCCTTCATGATGAGGTGTGCAAGGTAGAATGTTTTTCTAACCACTTTGGCAACGTGGGTGTCAAATGAGAGGTCGCTGTCGACTTGGGTCCCTAGGTCTCTGATTTCTTTTTCCGTACTCAGTGGGTTGCTTTCTATGTGATAATTTGTGGGTACTTTCTTTTTCCCAAAGGGGATGACTATACATTTTTTGTCATTTAGTTTAAGGCCGTGACTCCGGCACCAGTTGTCCGTTTCTGTGAGGCCTTTTTGTAGGATGTGTGTGTCTGCTGGTGTATCGACTATAGCGCCTAGTTTGCAGTCATCTGTGAACTTTGTCAGCCACAGCCCTCCCATGTTTGCTTTAACATCTGAGAAATAAATGCCGAACAAGAGGGGTCCCAGGACAGATCCCTGTGGGACACCACTTGTGACTGGCTTTGAGTCTGACATTGCTCCAGCGATTTTAACTTTATGGGTTCTGTCATTTAGCCAGTTTGCAACCCATCTAGTGACATAAGGGTTTACTTTTAAGCTGTTGAGCTTATCTATGATGCCTGAGTGGGGTATTGTGTCAAAGGCCTTAGCCAAGTCCAGGTATGATGTATGGACTGCTTTGCCCTCATCAATGACTCTAGTGACTGTTTAGAAAAAGTCAACCAGGTTTAAAAGGCAGGATCTGCCCTTTACAAAGCCAAACTGGGTGGGGTCAAGTGTCTATAGGTCCCCTATGTCTCTGTTTATGAGTTCCATAATGATTCTTTCCATAGCTTTGCAGGCCAGGCTGGTTAAGCTTATGGGGCGGTAGTTTCCAGGGTCTGTAGAGGCACCCCCCTTGTGGAGTGGGACCACTGTTGCTGTACGCCAGTGTTCAGGTACATATCCCGAAGTAAGGCTAAGGTTAAATAGCATTTTTATGTGTGGGTTTAGCTCCTCTTGGAGTTCACGTAACACGCAACCCGGGATACCGTCAGGTCCCATTGATGCTGTGTTTTTTGCTTTGTTTAGGGCGGTTCTCACTTGGACATCTGAGATGACAGGGAGATTACGTTCAGCTGGGATAATTATTTCTTCTTTTGGGGGTGAAGGAGGGGAGAAATTTGCACTGAACCTGTCAGCCAGAATGTTGGCAATATCTGTGGGTTCAGTGTATTTTTGTTGTTTTGAACCAACTCTGAGCATATCTGAGGGTTTCCACCCAGGTTTCTAACATAGCTGAAGAAGGCTTTGTGGTTATCTTTAGTGTCCTTAGCGATTTTTCTCTCAAAGTTGGCCTTGGATATTTTTATGAGAGAATGTAGTTTTCTGCTAATGTTGATCAGAGATGTCTTCCCTTCATGGGATTTTGCTCTGACATGCAGTAGCTTCCTTCTTTTGTTATACAATTTGTTTATGGCTGAGGTCCACCAGACAGGACGCTTACCTTTGGTGGAGAGGGACTTGGATTTGTTTGGGATTGCATGATCCATGCATTCTTGGAGATGTCCATAGAAAGC
This sequence comes from Protopterus annectens, assembly GCF_019279795.1. NCBI lineage: Eukaryota > Metazoa > Chordata > Ceratodontiformes > Protopteridae > Protopterus > Protopterus annectens. The sequence goes on along the minus strand of NC_056738.1, from coordinate 82,579,946 downwards.
ATTTGTGAAGGATTCGGCATTGTGGGATGTGGTATCCACTGGCACAGTGGGCTTAAAGGATACCATCTCAGTCTTAAGAAGAGTGAAGTCTGCTTTTGAGAAGTTTTTCACTGTGGTCTTTTGTGCTGGGGTGGAGGTGGGATATATATCCAGGGTGATTAGTTTGTGGTCAGATCTCACTAGTGAGGTACTTTTCCGTGTGGAGCATTTTGTCCCCATGTTTGTGATGATCAGGTCTAGTATATTATCTCCTAGAATAATGTACCCAATCTATGTTTGGGTAGTTGAAGTCTCCCAGTATGATGGTATTTTGTGATACATTCATATCCTCCAATGTCTTCAGGAAGGCTGAGTGGGGTTCTTGAGATTGGGAGGGTGGTCTGTAACATGCTACCAGTTGTATAGCAGTTTTGCCTATGGTTAGTTGCACCTGTATGGTCTCTGATGCTTCATGTTATAGCCTGGTAGTGCTGGGGTGCTCTCAGAAGCCTTGAACCAGGTTTCAGTTACTGCACAGACGTCGATGTTCTCCATGCTGAGGAGTGCATCAAGTGCCTGCATCTTGAGATTTAGACTTCTGGCATTGAGCAGCATTACCCTTAGTTTTTTCCATTTTTGTTTTCTAAGGAGGTGGGTTTGTCTTTTGAGCCTTGCCTAAAAAAGGCACTATGGGGGTGGCAAGAGCATTAGCCAATATCTGGAAGCCCAGTGGTGACAGGTGTAAGCCATCCCTTGCAAAGCAGCGTGGCTTGTCCAACATGTCATCCCAGGCAGACAGACATTGGATCCCCTTAGAATGACACCAGTACTTGAGCCAATTGTTAAAGCTGATCATCTTGTCTTTGTATTGTGGTATCATTCTTGGTGAGGGCAAGATGCTGCTCAGGGTCAGGGTCATACCAGCCTGGGCTACATAATCGGAGAGCTCCTTTATGTCTCTTTCATGTAGTCCCGGGAGGTACGTGTCAGGTCATTCACACCAGCATGGACAATGACGGAGTCATATTTGTACTTACTTTGGAGTGACTTGAGTGAGATGTTAAGATTTGAACTGGGTGTGATGAGGGTAGACAGGATTAGGAATAAGTATATTAGAGGATCAGCCCAGGTTGGATGGTTTGAAGACAAATCCAGAGAGGCGAGATTGCATTGGTTTGGACATGTGCTGAGGAGGGATGCTGGGTATATTGGGAAAAGGATGTTAAGGATGAAGCTGCCAAGTAAGAGGAAAAGAGGAAGGCTTAAGATAAGGTTTATGGATGTAGTGAGAGAGGACATGCAGTTGGTTGGTGTGACAGAGCAAGATGCAGAGGACAGGAAAAAATGGGAACAGATGATCCGCTGTGGCGACCTGTAATGGGAACAGCCGAAGGGAAAAAAAATATATTTCTTCGTTAGAAATCTAACTCAGAGCAAAAGAAGTGCAGAAGTCAGGGCAAACTATTTATTTAATGACATTTGCAAATGTGTCAGTTGCAATGGGAAAATGGGGTAACAAATTTAAAGTAGCAATGGAGGGTAAGAAGCTGGGCATAAAAAGCTGAAGAAAGGTGAATGAAGCACATAATGGTTAAAACGATAGCAGAAAAAAGGACAGGCTAAGCTAAATTGTTAATGGAAGGGAAGAGAGCAGCTCTGAGAGAAAAGTGTCCCATCGGCATCTATCCACTAGGAATATACATTTTATATGCTGTCAGTAATTGTTACTAAATTACCCATTGATGCTATTACTGTCATTTATACGCCGCGGTTAAAATGCTTAAGACATGAATGGCTGCTTAATTTGCTTAAAGGACAACAAGATGACAGTGGTTAACAAAGAACAGATCTAAAGGCAGCCAGTGCTTCTATTTAATAACGTAGATGTACGTGACTTGCAGCTGCTGAAACAGAATGCATCCAGGTATGCAGTGCAATTGCAGGATTTATAAGATACAACTCAGTCAAACTGAGTTGGCAATTTGTAATTCCTGTAGATAGTGAGAAATGATGGCTAGCTTGGAAAGAAAACACATCATCTCTTTTTCTTAGCTATCTTGGAAAACTACAAAAAAAGCACATCACCTCTTTTTCCTTAGTAAGTGATGTGAGATACAATCTGGACTCTTATTATGAGAAACTCCAGTTTTGCTTTACTTTAGCACATACATTGCACAAAGATGTATTCAGTACAGTTCTAAATCTGTTTTCTGGGATTTTCTTCTCAAGCAGGATATATATATATATATACTACCTAAAAGATAGGATATTGTCACAAATTGTATTACAAGTAGAAAACTGTTCAGTGATTGTTGTTCTCCTGAATGCAGGACACACACGTTCTGCATGCATGCTTTAGATCTATTTTTTGAAACTCCTGCCCATCCATAATGTATACTTCCTGCAAATAAAGGGATGTGATTTCCTGAAGATAAAATGTGCATCTTTGCTACCTCATCATATAACAAGTGTGGTGTAACATTTTAGGTGGTGTTGTACTGAGTAGGATAGCTACACGGGAGGGGGCAGTATAATTAAGTTTTCTACCCAGGGGCAAACAGGCATTATTGCACCCGCACCCACACAGAGCATCAGCCACCACTCTAAGCTTGTAGATGGCATTATACAGTAGTTACTGAAAACCCCCATCATATGCTTCCACATCTGCTCTGGTCCCAAACGCAGCTTCATTTTCATACAGCAACATGTAGCTAGACTCTATCTGTATGAATGCAAGCAAGTTAAAGACTAAGCCCTTGACTTGGACCTAAAAATTATATTTGCAGGTACCAATATTGTCAAATAAATGCTGCTGCCTTGTACTGTAACAATAATATATTCCTTTATTTTAGTAGTTCTACTGCACCTTGGAAATACCTGTCTTAAAATAAAACATTTTGGCCCATTTTTCAAATATTCTGGTTGCTCTTTTTCATTTGTGTCAGATGTATGGCATTGAATTATTACAGATAAAATTATAATATATCATTTTCAAAGACTTATTTTTTTTGTTTATATTTTGAGACAGAAACCTATAGAAAAAGACAGTGTTCAACTCTGCATATCTTTTATATAAATCTGAGTACCTGTGCCTTACAAAATGAGGCAGAAGTAATAGTTTCTGTCATGCTTTTATCTTAAGACCTTCACAGTTAATTCACCTCTTTCCAGGTGTTTGCATTTTTGCTTACATTGTTAATCTAAACCAATCTATTTATACAAGGATATCAGCTTGATAAACTTGCATCTTTAACCTTTCATGGGGCTTCTATATACATTTTACTCAATTAAAGTACATTTTTTTTCTTTTTTTGCATGACTATCAGACCTTTTTTGTGGTTTAACAGTCTTGATAAAATGAATGCACCTGCAACAAATTAGTAGCAGTTTTTTTTTCAAGCTGCAGCTCCAGTATTAATTATTTAGCCTTAACATTTCACATATGAAGACAAGCAATTAACTAGCAGACTATTTTTGTGGTTTCTGGTCAATTTGCATTATTTATTGAAAGATTACCATCTTAAATGTCTTGTGTAGAGGAAATTTATTAACAAAACCATAAACATAACAAAATACTAATCAACTGAACTTTGGTTTTTAAATTTACAAGAAGAACGACAGGTAGTCATTGTCTCCAAGGCGTTAAAACTATCCATATATTTTATAAGACTGGTGAAGCCACTTAGTACCAAGGTGCTTCATGTAGTGCAGGGTCTGATTTTCTTAGACTCTATTTTCTTGCTTTGTGACTCTGAGTAAGTCACTTAACCAGAAAGCACTTCAAGACATCATTTTAAGAAGGTACATATGGGTCAGTATTGTAACCTGATTAATATATCCAAATAAATAAATAAGCTAGTTCATTATATCAAATGCAAAAACACCTCAAAGTTACTGATTGACTAAAAATAAATAAAAAGGCAAGACCATTGCAAGAATACTGCAGTTTGATGAAGTCTTAGTATGTACATTGATTAAGGTGAAAGTGCTTACTTCTGTTGAATAAACATTGGGTGTATTCTTATAGCAGTTTATATGTTCAGGGGAAGTTTCTTTGTGTGGCTTTTGTACTAGGATTTCGGAGCAGACAGCTGCTTGTGAAATGTCATGCCTTGTTTTACAATTAACTTGCTTGGAAGGATTCTAAAATATAACAGGTTAGTATCAAAAACATAGATGAAAACATACTGACACCAAATATATTGAACATTAAAGAACAAAAGTCACAATTTTCAGGAGCCACAATTAAAGAAGTTAAAAAAATAAAAAAGATTAAAACATAGCAAAACTAAACAAATAACACTCAGGAAGCAGCCCAGTGCAGATGGCTTCATCCCACACCTATTACTTAAATATACTAAAAACTGAAACATGAGACAGGTGGGGGGACAGAGAATCCAGACATAAGTATTTAGTGCTTTTGTTCTATTTAATTGTGAACTAGAAATTCTTCAGAAACATAATGAAACAACCATACTCCACCATTTAAAAAGAATACCTACAGATCACATGAAAAAAACTAACCAATGCAATTAACTGATTTAAAGGTATGTCAATAATGTCATACAAACCATAAAAACTTTCTTAAAGTGCTTATCATAAATATACTTATAAAAAGTTAAACTATATCCTTTACCATAAAAAATGACCATACAAATAATGTTAAATAGTAACAAAAATAGGTGAAGATTATAAAATTCTAACATTTTTTCATCTGTAAAAAATCATTTTATATTGACACTCTCATTAAGACCTGGTGCCCGATCAGCTGCAAGGTCTATTTGCCAGGAAGTCTCCCTGCATTCTAGTGTGTTTTAAAATCGCTGCTAAACATATTGCATGTAACACTGTCTAAAACAAAAAAAGAGAATTTCTTAAACTCAATACACAAACCAACAAGCTTTGCAAGTGTATTTGATTGATCCCTTTTCTTGATTACCAGTAAATGTTCAACAATCCTTCTATTTAAAGATCTAATGTTTTTTCCTACATAAAAAGCTTCACAGGAATTACAGCAAGTGGTGTAAACAACATTTTTGCTAGTACAGGTATACCTTCCCTTAGAACAAATAACTCTATTACAGTGCTTATCTGCAACTGATGAAGAATTGCTGATATATCTGCACTGCTTATAATGTCCACAAGAAAAAGTGCTGAAAGCATTAGAAGTACCTTTTTACAATGTCTCAGGGGTATTTTTTCAAGTAAAGACTTGATTATGTTAAATAACTTTTTAAAGGTAAACCTCGGTTTGACACCTATAATATTGATGCAATCTGGATTGCCAAGTAGTACTTTTCAGTTGTCAGCAATAATATCCCTTATAAACCACACATCTTATTAAAGATAGGTAAGGGAAAATCCAACAAAAAGGTCTTGTTATTTTCATACTTTGTTGTAAGTGAAAGTGTACACAAATGACCTGCGTCGCTTAAAACGGGACAAGCTAAAACATCCCTCAATTTGACAACTTCTTCCTCTAGTTTGATAAGCCACAAAGTCTCATAACCTCTCAGCTCAAAAAAGGTTCTGAGTTTCACCATTTCTTTAAAAAACATGTCTCTGTCTGTTGTGAGCTGACTCAGATAAGCTGGACATTGATTACATCCTTCTTCATATGAACAGGATGCAAACTCTCCTTATGTAGGTATTGATCCACAAAAGTAGACTTCCAGAAAATACTACTTTGAAAAAGACATTGATCTTTGTTGAAAGCAAACGAATGTCCAAAATATCTAAATAATCACCAAATTCTTGAATACTGAATCTCAAAAAGCCAGTTGTTTCATTCAAATCATCTATTAAGGAACAAAACTCAACAAAGTCACCTGTCCATAAAAGAAACAAATTATCAATATAATGGTAATATGCATAGATCTTGTGTGCTTTTGGGTGCTGGATGAAGAATTTTGTTTCCCACATAGCCATTATCAAATTTTCAAAGACTGGGGTGACCCTTGCCCCCTTCGCAACACCAGAAATCTGTTTGAAAAACTGGTTATTAAACTTTAAAAAAATTGTTATCTAACACAGGTTCCATTAAGCTACAAAGGGTGTTCATTTTATCAATACCATAATTTGTGTGACTACATAAGTATTCTCTAAAGTATTCTGAACCAACTTCTTGGTCAATGCTGGTATAGAGAGAAGCTACATCAAGTGAAACAAAGAAGAAATTATCTTTTGGTGGTGTTAAGTTTTTTTAGCATTTCCAAAAGGTGCCAAGAGTAACATGATTCCTTAATACATGATCTAACCACACTGAAATGGGTCCTGTTTTAGACCATCTAGCTGACACAATGGGCCTAAAGGGTGGTCTAATACTATTTTTGTGCACCTTAGATATAGCAAAAAACACAGCCATCTTAGGATATTCAACCTGCATAAAGCTATATGTCTGGTAATCAATACAGCCCTGGCTGAACATATCAAATAATGTCAAGTCTATATCAGAAAAACGTTTTTGGATGAACTTCATATCAACTAATTTATAACCTTGTTCATCCATTAACAGGTCATTCATTGCTTGGATATAGTCACTTGATTTCATAATCACTACCATGCCACCCTTATCAGCCCTCATTATTTGCAAATCTTTGTTGTTAACTAGCTCACGCAATGCAATGTTCTCCCTAGGGGTGAGATTCTCAGTCTTATGATGATATTTTAACTTATCTCTGAAATCATTCTCACACAAATTGTGAAATACTTGTAGGGTGGCATTTAATGGCGGGTTAAAAGTACTGCGGTATTTAGACCCATTAGCAGAAATAGTCTCTTTAACTATGTCATGCATAATGTTTTGTAAATTAAATTTTCTCGTGTAATGCTTGAAATCAATAATCAGTTTTGTCATGTTGACCGAAGAAGCAGGTAAAAAGGAAAAACCATGTTTCAACAAAGATGCCACATTTTCTGAAAAATTCCATCAGTCAAATTCAAAACATCTAGTTGAAAATCTAATTCTTTTTCCATTTTTTTCCCTTTTCCTTCCCGTTTTGTCTGGGTCTGATTGGACCACTTTGGTGTCTGTTTGTTTCCCAACTGGTCGACCAAAAAAACATCAGAACATGAAGAAGAAGAAGAATTAGAAGAAGAAGAAGTACTCACAATGGCCTGTGACATCACAGTAATCACCTCACACATTGTATTAGAGCCCTTGGGTGTTAATGTAGTGGTTAAAAATGATTGCTCTGTATTACTTGTTGGAGTATCAGAACTGTTCACTACACAACAATTTTCAGTATGATTTAATACTAAAAATCACCATTCCCACTTTGTCCTTCCATCACCTTAAGTGGGTAGGTGCTGTTAGCAGCATACTGTATGTTGCCAAATCTCTATAAAGCTTCCTTTGTTTCCTAGAAATAATGGAAGCTCTAAGTCTGTCTGCTTAAGTTTTTATAAGTATATTTAAGATGAGCACTTTAGGAAAGTTTTTATGGTTTGTATTACATCATTGACACACCTTTTAATCAGTTGATTGTATTGGTTAGCTTTTTCATGTGATCTGTAAGTTGTTGTTGTTTGTCTTTCGGCTTTTCCTGGTAAGGGGTCGCCACAGCAGAACTCCGGTCAGCTAATGATTGGAAATACATTTTTATGACACACCAAGGTGCCAGCTCAACACCCAACCTTCAACGAAGGCACGCCCATTTACGCACACATATCTTTTGAACGCTACCCAACCACAGGGAAGACATGCAGACTCCACACAGAAGGCACTCCCAAGCCATGCCGAGAATCGAACAAGAGAACCTCTTGCTGTGAGGTAACAATGCTACCACCGTACCACCCCGGCTATTTGTGTGATCTGTAGGTATTCTTTTTAAATGGTGGAGTGTGTTTGTTTCATTATGTTTCTGAAGAAGTTCTAGCTCAAAATCAAATAGAATGAAAGCACTAAATACTCATGTCTGGATTCTCTGTTCCTCCACCTCTCTCGTGTTTCAGTTTTTAGAAGAGTTTGGTCAACTTGCTTTTTTGGTTCATTATCTAAATATACTAAACTCACATTTTCAAACTGTAGAGAAAAAGTATGCACCATGCAAATGCAAAATACTTATTAGGAAACTAACCTGTAATTATCTATGCATCATATGTAACATTAAACATCATGGGTAATAAAAGTACCATCAAATGTCCATATAGCATAGTAACCAGCAAATATCATAATTAAACTTGCATTATTAACAGAATCAATAATCCATTATTGATAACGGTGGCTTGTACTGAAAATGAATTTTCACCAGGCATGCATTGATATTATTGACTTGATCAAAAAGCAATTGATTCTAACAGTCTCCCATATATTCTTAAAAATACATTTTGGCAGTGGTATTTTAATCAATTGCCAAAGAAAGGCTTTTATAGTGAAGATATAAATATATGGGTCTACTTTGTTTCGTTGAATCTCATTTCACTGAATTTCATTTCAGCCAGACCACATCACTGAAAACACAAATTACTGAAAACTCATTTCGCTGACTCTCATTTCACTGAACTGCAGTTAGCATATGTGGTACTGGTATAATACTGTAAGGCAAGTAAAAGGTATATGGCCTTTTCCCCACTGTAGTGCAATCCTGGAGTTAGTATATATAGTTAGGGGGGTGGGAGGGGCTTAGCTCCACCTTCTTTGTTTTATATTGTATTTTGCCAAAAGCTTCAAAACAATACATTATAAACAATAGACATGCATAGTTACAACACTAATGACTAACTATGTCCAGAAAGCAGTATGTACTCAAACTAAGTAAGGGATTTACGGCCCCCACACCCCCAATATATACTAACTCCAGGATTGCACTACAGTGGGGTAAAGAGCATATAACGTTTACTTGCCTTACAGAACTCCACACAGTGCCATATATATACTGTATACCAACTGTAGTTCAGTGAAATGAGTTTTCAGTAATTGGAGTTTTTAGCGAAGTGGTCGGGGTGAAATGAAATTCAGTGAAATGAGATTCAATGAAACAAAGTAGACCCATATATATATATATATATGGGTCTACCTGACAACGTCGACAGCTCAGAACGCCGACACCGAGAACACCGACGCCAGAAGATCGACAACTGAGAAGACCGATGGATGAAAACACCGACGCTGAGAACACCGACATGGGAAAAGGCTGTGTAAGTATGCGGTAGTGACGGACGTTAGGGTGCGAGTAAGGTAAGTGTGCGATATTGACGGTCTGTAGGGATAGGGGTGGGTTAAGTGAGTTAGGGTTAGGCGGTTAGGTAAGTGTGCGGTAGTGATAGTCTTTGGGTTAGCGGGTTAAGTGAGTTAGGTTAGGGCGGGTTAGGT